>NC_030851.1:20212209-20225026 GCF_000208745.1 Theobroma cacao | reverse complement strand
CCCTTTGAATTTTCTAGTTTCCCTTTGGTTTTTCTCTTTTCTTCCTTTCCTCTCTATTTTCTCTCTTGTTCTCTCCTTATGGCCGGCCATCACTTAATATGGGGTTTAAATGGGCTGACTTTTCATTAAAATAATATTAAATCATTAAAAAAGTGCCATGTGTCACTTTCCCATTGGCTCGTTTTTAAAATTTCATCCATTAAACTATTATTTTTCACCACTTCAAATACCATAGTTATTCATACCAAAAATAAATAAATCTTATAATTTTGACAAGTTTTGGGTGGTGAAAATTACGGTTTTAACCCCGGGCGACAAAATTATCGTTTTGCCCCTATGTTTCAAAAATTGCCATAATTGAAATTTTTCACTTCCTATCATTAAATTATACTCCAAATAGTTAATCTTGGTCAAAAATTTCCCTCCATGATCAAATTATTATCTTAGGTGGCAAAATGACGATTTTACCTCTAAACATCAAAATTTTCAATTTTTCCCCAAATGAACCCTCGAACTCCAAACAATCATTTTTAGCCATTCCTGGACTGTAAAATATTAAATTTCATCCTACGATTCCTATTTGAACTAGTTCGAGGTTAAATCAACTCAAGTGTACCGTTAGGTACAATATCGGATTTCGTCTATTCTTAGGTGCTTTTCTAGCGTAATAAGATGCTACTCAGTGCATGTATGTCATGACATGTGTTTATAGGGTTGGGTTTTACAGGTGGTGTACGTGTTTATATATGTTTATATATGTATATGTGATAGAAAGTTTATGATTATAATATGTGATTGAAATGAATAATGAGAAACTTGATTATTATTAATGTGTTCACTTTGATGTGCAATATGGTAGGAATGGATTTTGTGGCATATGAAAACCCCTTAATTATCATCTACCCTGAATCTCGCTACAGCGAGAAACTCTCGGGTGGTGGGGGCACAAACCAGCCCTGTTTCTCGCTGCAGCGAAAAAGAATCCTTGCTGCAGCGAGGAATTTCACTACAGCGAAATTGGATTCTCGCTACAGTGAGAAACTCACTAGTAGACCCAAAATTCTAGTGCAGTGCTTCCACTTTGACAATGATTTTGACCACCTTCCAATTAGAACTAGGAAAAGTGTTAAACATAAAAGTTGTAGCCCTTCCTCTTAGCTTTCTATTGGTTAAAAAGAAAGGTCAATTAGACTTCTGTAATGGGAGATATACTAGAAAAACTGAAATATATGCAAACTAAGACTGTTTCTCGTTGCAGCGAGAAACTTGCTACTATGCTTGCTGCCTTGCTTGATTTTGACATATTTTTCACCTATTTAACTTCATAGATTGATCATGAGTTTTCGCAACACTATGAGGTTATTAATCAAAGTTTGAAATGAGGGGTTTTTAGTAAGAAATTAAATCAATTGCATTGTTTCTGAAACAAGTGCATCATGATTTCCAAATTCTTCCTATCGATTGCTTGCTCCCTTCTTATGTTCACTCCTTGAGTTTTATACTCACGTTTTTAAACTTCATGTTTTCATATTCGAAGACAGTTGAGACCTAGATTAAGTGTCCACATGTGCTCGTCCTCTTGGTAGGTACTATGGCATCTTAGTAGCTATACCTTCACCCACGGTCACTCCGCGACGGTCAAGAGTTTGTTACCTGTGAACGCGTATATGTAATGTAATCCGCTAAGATCCATGTTATAAGTCAAATATGTATATTTGATTACTGATGCCACTATGAGTTGGCAAACGGGTGACATTATTTTGACATAATAAAATTGTAAGTATTGGGTCACTATAAAATATTACTAAAATATTTTAGCAGAGAATTACAATATGTGGTTTTAGAAATGATGGTTGTGAATGATGATCAGAATTGCATAAAAAGGCTTGCTTGGGCTGAGTGGGCTATGCCCATTGAGCCCATTCGCTAGTCATGGCCTGGGATTTGTGCTATGACAAAAACATACCTTAAATCCTTTATCACACAATTGACTAATGCTCAATAAATTATGTTTCAAACCTTTAACCAACAACACATGACTAATTTGAGTTTGAGAGTTCTTACCAACCGTTCCTATGCCATGAATTCTACCTTTTGAATCATCACCAAAGGATACAATACCTCCCTTTTTCTTGTCTAGCTGTGCAAATAGCATTTCATTTCCTGTCATGTGCCTTAAGCAGCCACTGTCCATATACCAAGGCTGCTTCTTCTTTTGCTGAGCTCTTGAACATGTATCTTTTGAGTGCAGCTCAACCTACAAAACAGATTTTCAATTTTTCTTAACAGATACCCATACCTTGATAGGTCCTTGAAGGTTGGTAGTAATGTAGGATCCTTTTGGAACCCAAATCATTTTTGTTTTCTGTGTGTTTCTTCTTCTATAGCAGTTGTAAGATAAATGACCAAGTTTATCACAAACATAACATTTAGGGGAAAAGTCATTTGCATTTCTTCTAAAATTTGTGCTCTTTTTTTATGATTCTTTACTTAATTCTTAATAGCAACATTTCCATCTATTGCCTTTTGCAAAGCTTCGGTTCTATTGTCCAACTCCAACTTCATAACTTCAAAATCTGTTTTTGAATGTTCCAGTTCAATTTGCAAAAAATTTCTTTGCTCAAAAACAAAGTTGAAATCATGTCTTATCTTTTGCAAATCAATCTCAAGAGATGTAGTTTTTCTTTTGAAAGTTTTATATTTTGATACAAGTTTTTTAAACTTATCATAGAGACATTCATACTCTTCTTGCAATTCATCAAATGAAATATCACAGGAGGCAGAAGATACCTCAGATTCAACATCTCTAGCCATCAAACACAAGTTTGCTCTTTCTTCCACTTTCTCATTTAATAAGTCTTTAAATTTTATCTTTAACTCTTCAAGAGCCATGAAGCATAATTCAATTCGATTTGAGGATTCATCTTCACTTGATTCCTTATCTCCATTTGCCATGTTGCTTGTTGAGCATTGATTCTCGCAAGAGTTGTCTTCCAATTCCTTTTCCATATTTGTTTCTCCATATAACTCTTTTAAGTTTTGCCAAATTTTCTTAGCACTTTTGCACATGAACACTTTATCATATTCTCTATAATCAAGTGCACAAATGAGAGAATGCATGGCCTTAGAGTTGATATGTACTCTCCTTATTTCAGCTTCTGTCCACTCAGACCTTGGCTTAGGAATTAGCTCATTGGTTACAACATTTAATGTTAAAGGAATGAAGAGACCATCGATTATGACATCCCACACCTCATAATCTATAACTCTAATGTATATTGACATCCTTGTACTCCAATATGGGTAATTTGAGCCATCAAACAGAGGTGGTCTGTTTGTGGACTGTCCCTCAGCAACTATAGTTTCTAAAGAGCGATTTGGATCTTCCCAAGAGTGTTAGACCTTAATAACAGGGGTTAGGCTCTGATACCACTTGTTAGTTCCAAATAAATGTGCTAGAGGGGGGTGAATAGCACTTTTTGGCTCTTGGCAAGATGAGGAACTAATTTGAAAAGCAATGAAAATAAAAACAAAGTAGACAATGCGCAAGAATTTAGAGTGGTTCGGTCCAAGACCTACATCCACTGCCTTGATTGTTCAACCAAGGATTTTTTAAACCAATCCACTATGAACGGTGAAATTCACAAGCTTTCACCAAGCTTTACAATGGCTTTTACTAGGCTTAGCCAAAACCTTTCACAATGGTTTTTACCGGGATCAACCAAAACCCAAAGTGATTTTTCAAAAGCTCAACCACAACCTTTCACAATGGTTTTTCACGGGCTCAACCAAAACCCAAAGTGATTTTTTAAAGGCTCAACCACAACCTACAACAATGGTTTTTCTCACGGGATCAACCAAAACTCAACAACTAACTTTTCAAGGTTAAGTTAGAACCTATATACTCAATCAAGCAATCTAAGCTTGAATAAATCCCTTAAAGTGACTTGCTCACTCTAAGTATATAAGAAGAAAAGTGATAAGAAAGTACCTATGATCACTAACTTGATCTAAGTGGTACAAAGTGAAGTGTTTTAATCTATTACAAGGATAGGCGTGAAGTGCAGAAGAATGCAGAGAGTTTTTGCTAGTTTTTGAACTCTTTTTGTTCTTGAAAGCCTTCAATTGCATTTCTAGCCGTTGGAAGTCTCTTTTATACTTGAAAAATCAACTCTGAAGTGAGTTAGACAGTTTTTAACCGTTGAAAATAGTTTGGGTAGCAATTCTGGCAGTTAATTTGTCTTCTAGTGCAGGATTCAAATTTGCAGACAGAATGCTCTTAGTCGACTAACATATGTCTTAGTCGACTAAGTTGTCTCTATTTTCTGTTTTCGGTTTCTAGCAGTGGGCGCTTAGTCAACTAACTTACTGTTATTTATTATAATAACATATTATTATAATATTATATTTTAAACTATTAATGTTTTATTTATTAAATTATTAATATATTAAATTTTTAATGAGTATGAATAAAAAAAAAAAAAGTATTAATATTTTAATCATAATAATATTAAATTATAAATAAAATATTATTAATTAAAATATTAATAATTAAATTATAGTAAAATATTGATATTTAAATAATTAATTATTAATATTTTAATTAATTAAAAATTATTAATATTTAAAAAATAAAATAAAAATAAATAATTATATATATAATAAAGGGTATTTTTATCTTTTTATTTTCTATTCCTTTCTTATTCCAAAGTTATTGTTACCAACCAAACACTGTAATAAGTCATAATAATTATTTCTAATCTATTCTATTCATCATACCAAATTACGTAATACTTATTCTATTTTATTCTCACCTCATTTTATTCCCACATAATAACTATTTTATTTTATTCATGTCTATTCCACGAACCAAACGTACCCTTTAGGTAACAAATATGACTTTCACCATGAGTGAGAAGCCCGACACAAACCCACAGAAATCAAACTTCTCTTTCCTAGGTCAAAGCACTGTCAATGTGGCACAAAAAGAAAACAAAAACGTGGTCTTTAAACACAATTGAAACTTGGCCAAACTTAGGGGAATTTTTGGACCTCCCTTTTACTTATAGGTAATAGATTCTTCGGGTCTATGGTAGTCGACATGTTGTCCTCTCCTTTTCTCTCCCCTTTGTCCCCCCTCTTTGCCTTCACTCTCTTTCTCTTTCTTCCTTCTCCATAAGAAAACATCGATAGTTTAAACAACAGGGATAATGAAGAAAGAAAGCCCTAGGCGACAGAAGTGGAGGAGAAAAAAAGAAAAAAAGATAAAGAACAAAAGATTTAAAAAAAAAAAAGAGAAAAGAGAAAGAGAAACAGTACTTGGGAAGCTTTCACATACAAAACCCAAAATATCCCTATGAAAACATCAAAAGATGACATCAGTGTCACTCAAAACCCCTTTATACATGAGATTCATTATATGCTAGATTGAATTGAAAATAAAATTAACTATTACATATAAACTAAAATATAATTTAAAAATATAGTAATAAATAATATTACTAATAATGAGTATATAAATAAATCAATAGTTTCATTTAAATTGATACAAATATTTATTAATTTTTTAAAATTTTAATTTTTTTATTAAAATTTTATCTAAAATGTATTAAACTAATCAATAAAAATGAGTAAACATCTATTGAGAAAATAATAAAATTATTTATTACATTTGAAAATGACATTCAATTAACATCGATTGAGAAAGTAATAAAATTATTTATTTGTAAAATTATTTATAAATTAGATTAATTTTAAAATGATTCGAAACAACCCAAATCCAAAATAATCCTTACTTGCAAGCTCCTTACTTGCAAGCAGGGGCAGAGCGTCCCTTTGTAATGTGGGGGCCATGGCCCCCCAAAAGTTTTGAAAATTTTTATATATTATATATTTTTTAATAATTTTTTATTAAATAATTAATATAATTAAAAAATAATAAAATGATCTTACAAGTCTCATTTAATTTTACTCAAGTTCTTAAATTTTTTTAAATTTTTTAAGTTTCTTCACCTATCTTTCCTTCTCTTCTTTTCTGTCTTTATATTATGAAATTATAAAGAAGTAAAGTTTTTATTTAATTTTTTTTATTTATATTATTATTATTATTTATTTATTTTCAATTCTATTCTATTTGCTCATATGTTTTAAATTTTTATAGATTTTCTTTTTAAAATTTTTACGAATCATCAACCATATTCTTTTGTTTTTGTTATATAGGTTATATCTTCTACTTGTCATGGTTTTTTTTTCTATTATGTGAATTTTATTTTTAATGATTTTAATTTTTAAAAATTAAAAAATTATTATGTATGTAATTCTCAAATATAAGTTCTAGCGTTGCATTATTAGTTATTGTTTAAAATTTCACCAATATATTATTTTTTATTAATCCTAATTATATAAAAAAATTATCTTGAGTATATGTTTTTAATGTGCTTTACATTTTATATTTAATTGGAAGGAAATTATCTTGAGTATAAAAAGAAATTATTAATTCTGTATATCATATTTAATTGTGAGACCTTGTCAAGCTCGATTAAAAGACGGTATTGTACCTAGTGGTACAACTAAGTTAAATCGAGCCTTGAACTAGTTCAAATAGAAATTCTAAAAGGAATTTAAAAATTTTAAAACCCACAGAATGGCTTAGAATAGTTCGGAGTTTAAGGTCCAGTTTGGAGTCCATCAAGAAAATTGACCAATTAGGGATAAAACGGTCATTTTACCATTTAATGATAAAATGGAGATTTTTAGCCAAGATTTGATCACATTGGACCAAGAATAATTATATGAAATATAATTATGATTATTGGAGTATAAAATGATGTTTAGTAGTGAAAAATTGTGATTCCCGATATTTTTGGAGCACAAGGGCAAAATGATAATTTTGCCACTAGAGGACTAAACGGGAATTTTTATAAAACAATTTTTGCCCCATTTGGTTAATATTGATCCATATTAGTGTTATTTGAGGTTGAAAAGTAGAAATAATGTGATTCCGATACATTTCAGAGTATAGGGGCAAAATCATAATTTTTTCGTCCTGGGGGCAAATCGGTAAATTTTTTGCACCAGCACTTGTCAAGACCAAGGGATTTTAATTGTGGAAGGATTCGATAAATACCAGAATATTTTTGGTAGAAAATTAAGAAGAAAAAGTCAAAAAGTTAAAAAATTAGGCCAATAAGCATGTGACACGTGGCATGCTTGATTATTTTATTATTTTCTATAGAAATCAGCCCATTAAATCCCCAATTCTCTCACCATATTTGGCCTAGGCAACCAGCAACAAGAAAAAAGGAAGAACAAAGGGAAAAACAAGAAAACCTAGGTGGAAATTCAAAGAAAAAGTGAAGAAATCAAGGAAACAAGCTAGGTAAGTTAAAATTTCTTTAATTCTCCTTGATACCTAGCTTACCCATGCTTTTGTTCTTGATTTTCATGGTTGAATATTGAGTTATCATGATGAATTCAATTCTGAAAAATGGGTATGGAAGAGGAATTGTTGTTGGAATAATTTGATTTTAGACTATGTTAGTGTTTAGGGATAGTTAAGCATGGTTATGAACAAAAACACAAAAGAAATATTCAATTTCTCTAGGGTTCCTTGTTGGTCGAACCATGAGGGCTGAATATCAATGGGGGATTGTTTTTATTTCAAGGAAAATGGCTTGGAAAATGATGAATTAAGGTGAAACGGTTATGTAGAAAAAAATTCGATGCTAGTGCACCAAATGACCGAATTTTTCTATAAGGAACTGTGAGGGTTCTAATGCTGAATTTGGCTTTATTTAAATGTATGTGGTAAATTAAGGTATTAGAGGAGAAATGAATTAATTTGGAGGTGATTTGGACACAATCGCCGATTAATCGGGTGATCGGTCGAATTTAATCGATACCGTGATTAAGCGGTAATCGGACATATTTTTGCATTTACATATCAAGCATTAGTAATTTAAATTAATTTATATCAATTTAGGGACAATATAGTAAATTCCTCGACTTTGTTATTTGTCAAGGTGGTGAGACGTCCGGAAAAGGCAAAGGAATTGCGCTTGAGGACTATTAGTCAGAGTTCACCCGGAATCCGGATTTTCGACACCTGTGAGTGGACTGCCTATCAAAATTGTTTTGGGAATATGACTGTTTTGAACAAAGTGTTTGAATGATTTTATGCAATTTTTCATGAAAATGAATGCCTTGGGAACAAGCTTTTGAGAAAAGGTTTATGTTATGAAATGTGGTTATTATGGATTTCTATGTGGCTGCATTATGTTGATATACATATATGCTTGAATATAATGTTGTGTAATTATGTTGACTCGGCTATGTGCGAGTAGGGAGTGCGCATAAGCCGAGGATGACCCGGTTATGTGCGAGTAGGGAGTGCGCATAACCCGGTGATGACCCAGCCATGTGCGAGTAGGGAGTGCGCATGAGCTGGTGATGATGATGATGAGCTGGTGATGATGATGATGGGTTGGTGAGATGATGATGATGGGTATATATGTATATATATATATACATATGTAAATATGTGTGATATAACAAATTGATGGACAATGATTTATGGTTGTAATGTACATGAAAGTTGACACATTGTACTTTGAGAATTTTCATGAATTTTAGGTTGATTTTATTAGTTTAGCAGGATGGCTTTTTGTTGAGTGAGGAAAAATGTTTCTCTTGTTGCTCTGTTTTCACTGCAGCGAAATTCATGCTCGCTGTAGCGAAAAACTCTCGGGTTTGGAGGGGTTTTAAATAGGAATGAACTAAATTGCATTGTTTTGAAACAAGTGCATCATGATTTTAAATTCTCCCTAATTGTTGCTTGTTCCCTTCCTTGTTCACTCACTGGGTTTATACTCACCATTTTCAAATTCATGTTTTCAGATCACGAGGCAGCTGGTAACTAGGACGAGGTGTCTTTATAGACTTGTGTCCATCTTTTGGTAGGTGTCTCGGCATTCGATAGCTGTATATTCATCCGAGTCACTCCGCTGGAAGTCGAGTGTTATTTTGTTTTGTATAGACAAACTTAATGTAAATTATTAGAATACATGTTGTAGACATTGTATGTAAAATTTTTAAGGAGTAATGCCAGTACGAATTGGCAATGTATATCACTATCTTGATTCAAAGTTATGAAATATGACTTAGTGATATTAGATTGAATTATAAGTAAGATAAATAATAGGCTTGCTTGGGTTTAGTGGATTACGTCCATTGGACCCTTGCGTCGATCATGGCCCAAAATTTGGGTCGTTATAATGTTGGTATCAGAGCCCTAGGTTTGTCTAGGTCCTAGAACTTTCTTTTGTTGGTCCAGCGAAGAGTCGGGTCTTTATGTGGGAACTTCAGTTGTAAAATGTGAACCGCGGCACATTTTATAACTAAATGACCGCATAGATTTCCCATCTTAGAAACCACCTTTTGCCTTAAGTATGATTATAATATGTGTTTAATATCAAGTTTTTACTCTTGTCTAGGTAAGAATGTCGCCTAAGACACGAGCCGCCTCAAGACGAATGAGGGAGCAAGATGCTCCTATTGAGATGGCAGATAGACCACGGGCATCCACCCGAAAAGGCCGAGGTAGACGTGGCAGGGCCACTAGGCCGGTGAGGTTGGATACACCTGTGAGTAGGCAAGAGGAGGGACAGTCCTCAAGTGATGTAGATAGACACCCAGCTGGGGGTACTACTATTGAAGATTTGGCGGCAGGCCTACAGGGAGTTAATCGGGTTGTAGAGATGATGGCGACCCGTATGGAGGATATACAAAGGGTAGTAGAGGGGAGACCTACAGTACAAGAATCTCCTAGCTCCCAAGGACAGGCCGATCGTCAATATCATGAGGTTGAGAGGGGTCACTTAGAGATTTCTCTTTCCAATTTCCTAAAGCTTAAGCCTCCATCATTTTCAAGGTCTGATGCATCAAAGAAACCCCAGGTTTTCTTGGATAAGATGGAGAAGATATGTAAAGCTTTGGGATGCTCCAGTGTTCGGTCAGTTGAGTTAGTCGTTTTTCGATTAGAGGATGTGGCGTAGGAGTGGTATAGCTCTTTGTGTAGAGGGAGACCGACGGATGTAGCGCCATTAGCTTAGAGTGAGTTTAGTGCAGCCTTCTTGGATCGGTTCCTACCACTCAATGTACGTAATGCTAGAGCTAAGGAGTTTAAGACTTTGGTACAGACTTCGAGTATGACGGTGTCGAAGTATGACATCAAGTTCACATAGTTGTCTCGGTATGCTCCCTACCTCGTTTCTACTAAGGAGATGAAGATTCAAAGGTTTGTGGATGGGTTAGTAGAGCCACTGTTTAGGGCTGTGGCATCTCGAGATTTCACTACCTATTCCGCAGCAGTAGATTGTGCTCAGCGCATTGAGATGAGGACTAGTAAGAGTAGGGCTACGAGGGATAGAGCAAAAAGGGCCAGGATAGAGGGTTATCAGGGCCGTAGAGATTTCAATAGTGGTGGTTTGTCTTCTAACCGTCAGGGTCCACAGAGGGATTCACAATTATCCCAGCAGAGGAGTGACTTGCCTAGTGCTAGTGTTGGGACAGGACAAAAAACTTTCATTGCTAGGAGGCAACAAGATTCGAGACAGAGTAGTAAAGTTATCCACCCTTGTAATACCTGTGGGAGGAGACATAATGGACGATGTTTACATACTGCTGCAGTTTGTTATGGGTGTGGCCAACCTGGGCACATTAGGAGGAATTGTCCGATGGCTCATCAATCACAAGATTCTTCACGTGGTTCCACCCAGCCAGCTTCGTCTGCTCCTTCAGTTGCTGCCTCATCTGGCCGGGAGGCTAGTGGATCGAGAGGTAGAGGTGTTGGTACTTCCTCTCAGGGCAAGCCATCTGGGTCCAAACATCAGAGTTCTGTTGGTAGAGGCCAGGTGAGGGTGTTTGCTTTAACACAGCAGGAGGCCCAGACATCCAATGCTGTGGTCTCAAGTATTCTTTCGATTTGTGATATGAATGCTCGAGTCTTATTTGATCCTGGTGCTACCCATTCCTTTATCTCTCCATGTTTTGCATCTCGGTTGGGTAGAGATCATGTTAGGAGAGAGGAACAATTAATGGTGTCTACTTCTTTAAAGGAGATATTTGTGGCCGAATGGGAATATGAGTCCTGTGTAGTACGAGTCAAGGACAAGGACACTTTGGTGAATTTGGTGGTGTTAGACACCTTAAACTTTGATGTGATCTTGGGGATGGATTGGTTATCACCCTGTCATGCTAGTGTGGACTGTTATCATAAATTGGTTAGATTTGATTTCCCCGGTGAACCATCATTTAGTATTCAGGGGGATAGGAGTAATGTTCCAACCAATTTGATATCGGTCATTTTTGCCAGAAGATTATTACGACAGGGTTGTATAGGTTACTTGGCCGTAATAATAGCTACTAAGGCGAAGGTTGGAATTGTAAGTCAAGTGTCAGTGGTGAAGGAGTTCGTGGATGTATTTCCTGAGGAGCTACCAAGTTTACCTCCCGAGCGGGAGATTGAATTTTGCATAGATTTAATTCCCAACACTAGACCTATATCCATACCCCCATATAGAATGGCATCGGTAGAGCTTAAAGAGCTTAAGGATCACTTAGAGGATTTGTTGAATAAAGGCTTCATCCGTCCTAGTGTATCCCCATGGGGAGCACCGATGTTATTTGTAAAGAAGAAAGATGGGTCACTTAGGCTGTGCATTGATTATCGACAGCTTAATAAAATGATGGTGAAGAATAAGTATCCTCTCCCAAGGATAGATGATTTATTTGATCAACTACAAGGAGCACAATGTTTCTCTAAGATAGATCTGCGATCTGGGTACCATCAGTTGAGAATCCAAAATGAAGATATACCCAAGACCGCATTTCGAACAAGATATGGGCACTATGAGTTCTTGGTGATGTCATTTGGGCTCACAAATGCGCCTGCAGCCTTTATGGATTTGATGAACCGAGTGCTCAAGCCTTATTTGGATAAGTTCGTGGTGGTGTTTATTGATGACATCTTGATATATTCGAAGAGTCGAGAGGAGCATGAGCAGCATCTTAAGATAGTGCTCCAAATTTTGAGAGAACATCAATTGTATGCCAAGTTCTCCAAGTGTGAGTTTTGGCTCGAAAGTGTTGCATTCTTGGGGCATGTGGTATCTAAGGATGGGATACGAGTTGATTCAAAGAAAATTGAAGCAGTGGAAAAATGGCCAAAGCCAATATCAGTTACGGAGATTAAAAGCTTTGTGGGTTTGGCTGGCTATTATTGTCGCTTTGTGAAGGACTTCTCCAAAATAGTCGTCCCTCTGACTAAGCTGACACGTAAGGATACAAAATTTGAGTGGTCTGATGCTTGTGAGAATAGCTTTGAGAAGCTTAAGGCATGTCTCACCACAGCTCCAGTGTTAAGCCTACCGCAAGGCATGGGGGGTTATACGGTGTTTTGTGATGCATCGGGGGTTGGTTTAGGATGTGTATTACTGCAACATGGGAAGGTGATTACGTATGCGTCTAGGCAACTTAAAAGGCATAAGCAGAATTACCCCATACACGATTTGGCAATGGCAACAATCGTGTTTGCCTTGAAAATTTGGAGACATTATTTGTATGGTGAGACTTGCGAGATATACACGGACCACAAAAGTCTGAAGTATATATTTCAGCAGAGGGATCTTAACTTGCGGCAACGTAGATGGATGGAGTTGCTAAAGGATTATGATTGTACTATTCTTTACCATCCCGGTAAGGCCAATGTAGTGGCGGATGCCTTGAGTCGAAAATCAATGGGAAGCTTGGCACATATTTC
>NC_030851.1:20155489-20208509 GCF_000208745.1 Theobroma cacao | reverse complement strand
GGGGGATGCACATGATGGTGCCGGCTATGTGCACGATGTGGGGGGATGTACATGAGCCGGGAGTGATTATGATGATATTGATGTTTGTCTATGTAATTATGCATATCTAGATTTATGAAATGAAAGCTCATGAATGTGATATATGGTTGACATATATGTGAAATTTGACACATTGTACTTTGAGAATTTCCATTAGTTTTATGTTGATTTTGTTAGTTTAGCAGGATGGCTTTTTGTTGCGTGAGAGAAAATGTTTCTCTTGTTGCTCTGTTTTCGCTGCAGTGAAAGTCATGCTTGCTGCAGCAAGAAACTCTCGGGTTTGAGGACCTTTCACCAGAACTGGTTCTCGCTGCAACGAAAAACTTTCTGTTTCTGGGTAACAATTTCGCTGCAACGAAAAACTTTCTGTTTTGTCTCCTATCTTGTTCAATTGCTGCCCTATTTTTACTTCTTTGCTACCATATCTGAGTATGGACTTCCAACATTTAGGACAAAATGAGTTAAGTTTAAAATGAGGGATTTTTAATATGAATGGAACTAAATTGCATTGTTTTGAAACAAGTGCATCATGATTTTAAATTCTCTCTTGTTGTTGTTGCTTGTTCCCTTCCTTGATCACTCACTGGGTTTATACTCACCATTTTCAAATTCATGTTTTCAGATCACGAGGCAGCCGATAACTAGGACGAGGTGTCCTTGTAGACCTGTGTCCATCTTTTGGTAGGTGTCTCGGCATTCGGTAGTTGTATATTCATCTGAGTCACTCCGCTGGAAGTCGAGTGTTATTTTGTTTTGTATAGACGAGCTTAATGTAAATTATTAGAATACATGTTGTAGACATTGTATGTAAAATTTTTAAGGAGTAATGCTAGTACGAGTTGGCAATGTATATCACTATTTTGATTCAAAATTATGAAATATGACTTAGTGATATTAGATGAAATTATAAGTAAGATAAATAATAGGCTTACTTGGGTTTAGTGGATTACGTCCATTGGACCCTTGCGCCGTCATGACCCGAAATTTGGGTCGTGACATTAACTATTTATATTTTATACATTATAGTTTAATATTTAGTATTATAAACTTAAATATAATGAAATAAGAGTATTAGATGTTGACTACAATAATTTTTTAATTATTTATATTGAGAAAAACAAGACTTTAAAACAAAATAGATGATAAGTTTCTTACAAATAATTTAATTGTTTATATAAATAATTTAATTATTTATATTAAAAAAGATATTGTTATCGTCGAATAAATTTTTTTTAGAACACTATTATAAATTTTTTTCTTTTTGTTTCTTTTGATTTACATGTTATATAAAATTATTATTTATTATAAATTTTTTGATTATTAATAATTAAATTTAATATATTAACTTTAAAAATTTTTTAACTTTTATTCTTCTTATCTTTTGACCACCCCAAATAAAAGTTGACTAGCTCCACCCCACTTGCAAGTATCCAAATTCAAAATAACTCAAATTTAATATGATTTAAACTCAAAAATCTGATCCGAAATTAATTTGAACCATCATTATAACCCAAAATGAATCCAAACCATTCTATTGAACCTAAACCCACCAAGCACCTTGAGCTAGATAACATGTATAATTCCGATGGTTTCTAGCTACCTATTACCATGCTTTAGTACTCTAGCGATTATCAAAATTTTGGCTCAACTCACCAACCAAAAGAAAATACAAAATTCTTGTGAACATCTAAATGAAAATGTAACCCAGAAGAGATGATTTCCAATTCGGCCCTTGGATCCCAAGGTTTGAAAAAACACGAGATCCAAGTGCAATATCGAAACAGTACGCTCATCCGCACAAATGGCAGTCAGAAATAATATGAACTTTAGCATCCAGCGTTTTGAAGGAAAAATGTACACATCCGCCTCCTATTTCCCCTTATTAAATAACAAGAAAAATGCGGGCTTGGCAAAACACGCTCCAATCCTATTCCTCTTTCACACTCTGGAGTAACATCATCAAAACATAAACCAAAAACATCCTGGTACATTTGATCTCAAAAAATGAACGTCCTGTTGCTGGCATTGCCAACACCACCTAGATTATTTTCGCAATTATCCAGAAGGAGACAAGAAAGGTATGTAAAAAGATTAATTAGGCTGCAGACTCCTTGGCGATCTTATCTGCCTTAGCAATGACTTCCTCAATCCCTCCAACCATGTAAAAAGACTGCTCTGGAAGGTCATCATACTTTCCATCCAGCACTCCCTGTACAAATCAAGACCATTGGGAATGCTATCAAATACCATACACAATTTAAATGCTGACTCATGTATAAATGACTACAAAATGCACATAGCCAGGAGAGTAATAAGATAGATGTTCTTGATCAAGATAAGTTCTGATCAGAAACGTTTTGAACAATCTTTTCTTCCACTTATCATCGAATTCTCATTCATGAAACAGCTCTGAATATGGACATGTAACTTGAAGCAAATTCACATGCCATATAGCCCACTTTGTAATATCTAAACCACAAGTTGGCAAGCATCAGCCCACAAAAACCACGAAAATTAGCATATTATCTCACTACCCGGACTGGGGTTAGCTATATAAATAACATTGCACCATTTTGCTCTATTTTAAAGACAATATTACCTATGTATCACCCACATATATGACAAACAATAACTTAGGCACTTTATATAACATCTGCTGATGCATTCAACAAACTTTAAATGCTACACTTGTTTTCATAATAAAGGATATAATACCACGTATCAGCCTATTATAAGAAATTAATCACTTGCTCATACACATCTTCACACATGATGGTTCATTAAGCAAGTCCAGCGAGGAGAAAATCATACCTGGAAGCTGGCAATGCTCTCCTTCAACTCAACATACTTGCCAGGGGCACCAGTGAATACTTCTGCCACATGGAAAGGCTGGCTCAAAAACCTTTGGATTTTACGAGCACGTGCAACAGTCAACTTATCATCTTCACTAAGCTCATCCATCCCCAAAATGGCAATAATATCCTGCAAGTTCTTGTAGTTTTGGAGAACCTTCTGCACACCACGAGCAGTATTGTAGTGTTCCTCACCCAAAATATGAGGGGAAAGCATACGAGATGTAGAATCCAAAGGATCCACGGCAGGGTAAATACCAAGCTCAGAGATCTGATAAAAAAGAAAACAAGTTTTATGAGCAAAAACCAACAAGTAACAAAAGAGTGACATCAGATACAGCACCTCCTCAACAGCTGCATATAGATGTGTATCATACCTGCCGAGACAACACAGTTGTTGCATCCAAGTGAGCAAAGGTTGTTGCAGGAGCTGGATCTGTCAAATCATCAGCAGGCACATAAATAGCTTGCACGGAAGTGATAGAACCTTTCTTTGTGGTGGTAATACGCTCTTGAAGACCTCCAAGATCTGTAGCCAAAGTCGGTTGGTAACCGACAGCAGATGGAATACGACCAAGCAACGCAGACACTTCAGAGTTTGCCTGAAGGGCGCAAAAGCACAAGCAAACCATCAGCAACATGCAACAGCTGAAATTGTTTCAAAAGCTTCCACAATAAGCCATCTTACCTGAGTAAAACGGAAAATGTTGTCAATAAAGAGAAGCACATCCTGCCCTTCAGCATCACGGAAGTGTTCAGCCACAGTCAAACCAGTAAGGCCAACACGAGCACGGGCACCAGGGGGCTCATTCATTTGACCATAGACAAGAGCGCACTTGCTGTCTGCCTGCAATGAAAGAAAAAAATATATAACAAGGATAAGATAAAAAAAATAAAGAAATGCAGGCAAGATAAATAATATACATGGTACTTACCTGCTTGTCACCTAGCTTAATGACACCACTCTCAATCATTTCTCTGTACAAGTCATTACCCTCTCTAGTTCGTTCTCCAACACCAGCAAACACTGAGAAACCACCTAAGTACAGAAACACGTAATATTAAGAATAATAAACAAAGTACAATGCAGAAGCCAGCCACAAATATAATGTATAACCAACCATGAGCTTTGGCAACATTGTTGATAAGTTCCATAATAAGCACTGTCTTGCCTACACCAGCACCACCAAAAAGCCCAATCTTTCCTCCTCTTTGATACGGTGCAAGGAGGTCAACAACCTGTAAAAGAAAACAAGAGAAGAAAATTTTGAACCTTGCAACAAATTGTCATCTACATTCAGATGATAGAAAATATGTGAATTTTCATCCTGATACAGCATAGCATCCTTTGACAAAAGAAAAAAGCGATACAACATAGCATCAAAGAAATACAGAATTGTGAGTAATTATTAGTACCTTAATACCAGTGACAAGGATCTGCTGTTCAGTAGCTTGATCCACAAAAGCTGGTGCTTCTCTGTGAATGGGCAAGTAGTGGTCGGTTTCTGTCAAAAATTTAAACAGTCAGTTGGACATTTGCAAAAGTAAACTACAAAGTAAACTGCTCAAATGAAATAGTTCTTACTGAGTTCGCCTTTCTCATCAATAGGCTCTCCAATAACATTTATGATACGACCTAGAGTAGCTCTACCAACAGGCACCTGACAATAAAATGCCAACACAATTAAGAAGTTATAGAAATTCAAATAAGCTAGATAAGCACAAAATGGTAAAATGCCCATCAAATGCAAGGACTAAAAAAGCAGAAACCAAAGAAAACAGGAAAATGACTAGCTCAATAAATGAGGGAAACATCAAGAGCTTGAGCAAAATACCTAAATCATTGTGAACCACTTCACAAGGACTAAAAAAGTAGAAGCCAAAATAAAAGGAAAATGACTAGCTCAAGAAACGAGGGAAGCATTAAGAGCTTGAGTGAAATACCAAAAAGATGGTGAACCATTTCAAAGAAAAAGCCATTTTTAAGAACATCTTTATTAATTCAAAAGGCAACATCAGCTGAAGCAAAAATGAATATCATTTAGGTAAAATTTCAAAAATTTTCACTTGGGTAGCTGACAAAGTGATGAACAAGTAATGGATTTTGGTTAGATGCCCAATAGTTTTGAAACAACATACACTGAAAAATGACTGAAAAAGAGTAACTGTTTGCTTGTTTAACCACAAATTTCTTACTTTTTCCAGATCTGATTCCGGTAAAACATAACTCACATCTACAAAACTAATCAGATCTCCGTCCACATTTCACTTCAATTTCATATTTCTAGATTCCAAGCACCAAAACAAAGCAACGCAAAACAGACAAGAAATTTCTAATAAAATCTCATTATTTTCACCTAAAGAATAAAACAATTAAAGAGAAGAGAATCTTTACAGTGATAGGAGATCCGGTGTTGAGCACGCGCTGCCCTCTAACAAGTCCCTCCGTCCCATCCATAGCAATGGTCCTAACCATGTTCTCACCCAAGTGCTGTGCCACTTCCAGCACAAGCCGGATCGAGTGGTCCATCACTTCTAGAGCCGTCAAAATCGGAGGTAAACCTTCATCGAATCTCACATCGACAACGGCACCGATCACTTGACAAACCTGACCAATGGCTCCGGCTCCAGTGAACTCATCGGTGATCTTCCCTCCGCCCCCTTTCTTGGCAGGAGGAGGCTGCGACGGAGCAGGAGAAGCGGCTGCAGCCGCAGATGTGGCGTAATCAGCTACGCGCGTGAGGAAGTACCCGCATGGAGAAGGGCGGCGCGTGGGCGAAGGTGAAGACAGGCGAGGGTTAGGGCTTGAAGATTTGGAGAGAGATCGGCGAGAAGTAGAGCGGAGGAGAGAAGAGAGGACTCGACGTGAAGCCATAGATTAGGGCTTCGAGAGAGACGCTAGGGTTTGATGAGAAGAGCTTTTTCGGGAGAGGGAGAGAGAGATTAGCTTGTTGTTATAGGTCTCAGAGACTCCTGGGTTCTTTTTACTGTTTTACTGTGTGGAATATTCTTTTTTTCGGGTTTTTACTTCTAGTTTCACTTTTTCGAATTTTTACTTCCTTTCCAGGGGATGAGACGCCGTCGTTTATACCACTAATTTCGGAGAAACTCCCACGATTTGTTGGTTTATCTGGCATTCTATTTGCTTTCCGTCAAGTTCTTGTTTTTTACTTTTTATGAACAGACGGTAATGCCCTTGGTTGTTCCACTCAATCAGGTGACAGTCAACGATTGTTTTGCTTAAAAAAAAGTACATATTGATAATTTAAAATTTTCTTGAAAATAATGTATGATCAATTATTTAATATTGAAAAATTAAAGGAAATTGAATTAAAAAGTTTAGATTTGAATTAGTCAGATTTACAAAAGGATTATGAAGCCCATGTTCGGAATTAACAAGGATTTTTTTATTATATTCAAGTTTATTTAATAAATTAAATTTTATTAGGGGCCAATGCAGAGATTAGGTTAATTTTGTGGAATACCTCTTCACACCATTTAAGAAAACAAACTCATTATTAACCTTATTGTTGGTATATACCCTTGAACCAATTAGTTTGATCAAAAAAGATATTTCGTCATTTAATGCATACTACATCGCATAATAATATGTGATAGAGGTTTTCATTCATATTAGTGCAATAAAAAGAGTTCTTAAGTATTAATTGGATGAAGCCCATGAAATATAAAGACCTTGCAAGAGAATTGTAAAGTTATGACAATTATGAGATCACTATGCATTAAAGCCATGTTTTTAAAATTATTCCTGGTCATTGTATTGTCAAGACAGTGCATTGACAATACTCAAAGACTGGTATATATTAAGCCTCTTTATTTGTCACAGCCCAATTTTCAAGCCATGACCGGTGCAAGTGCCCAATGGGCTCAGCCCACTAAGTCCAAGCAAGCCTCTTTGTATAATCTTATACAGTAATTCATATCCCTTTAAAATCTAAGATTCATAATGTTTAAATATAGTCCCTTTGAAAACAATTCATAAAACCCAATTATGCATTCATAATGGCATCATCTACCATAATATGCATATATAGCTTGACAAATGAATCTTAGTATTTCACCTTAAGTATTCATATACACATAATTAGGCCTTAACCGTCAACGGAGTGACTCTAGTCACGGTTGCTAATACTTAATGTCATGGTAAACCTACCGAGCAGTGGATAGGGAGGAGCACCTTGAACTAGGATCCAATCACCTTTAACTCAGGAAACCTAAAACATGAATTTTAAAAACGTGAGTACAAACTCAGTGAGTGAACATAGGAAGAGAACAAGCAATGACAAGGAATGGTTTAGAAAACATGATGCACTTATTTAAAGACAATGCCATTTAGTTCAAGTTCTTATTAAAAATCCCTCCATTTAACCCCTGGTTATTAAATCATTTAATGATGAAGGAACCATATTTAGCATGAAATTTGAAAGAGAGGAAATTTCCAACAATCATTCCATCTCACTCAGCTCATGTGCATCCCACCACATCGTGCACATAGTCGGACATCCCATCTCACCCAGCTCATGTGCAAGCATCCCACCACATCGTGCACATAGCTGGACAGTATCACCATCCATCTCTCTTACCACCGTCATCACCGGCAAGTGCACATTCACCCCGCACATGCACGGTTGCATTTGTCACACAATGGTACCATTTATGACATAGTATACATATATATATATATCGACATCATACAAAAACATATGGATTCATCCTTTTACACATTTCACATTTCACAACATCAAACATTTTATCAAGGGCTTGTTCCCAAGCAATTTTAAAGCAAAAACTGATAAAATTCCCAATGATTCATTGAAACACGTAAATATTTCCCCAAAACATTTTGAAATGCAAGTTCACTCACCCGGCAACAACGACATATTAAGTCGCTATTTGTTCGGAGGTGCCTCTAACTATTTTTACTGGCCGATCGCTCATCATTTCCTTCGGCACGCTACTATAGTGCTCTAACTTTACCTTTGTATTTCCTAGCAACAATTCAAATGCAATACCTTTAGTGTACATCATTCTTACTTCTCTTTTTCCTTCAATCACGAATCCTTAGTCAACTGACTTATATCTTGACACATTTTTACCAAAGTTGCCTTTATCCTTTACTTACGTAATTCTTTAAATTATAATTACATGCAACTTAATTATGACTCTAGCACCCATATTAACCTTTTCTAGCCATTTTCATTCAAATTTGTCTTATATTTCCATACATAATCCACATATATGGTAGCAACAATCATTCTCACTTTCACTCGATTATTTCCTAGTTTACATGCATCGTTATCTATCCAACTTTCAATACTTTGTTTCTCAATCCTCCATCAACAATATTCCTTTTTCATTTCTTTCAAACAACATGCCATACAATCTTAATAATTTTCAACTAGCTTAGGCAAATAGATCCTTTCAACAACTTTAATTCCTCACAGTATTCAACTAATCGTAGGCTTCAAAACATAGTGTTAAGCTTACCATTTTCCTTTTTTCACTTTGAGTCCTTCATGTACCCACGGGTTTATTGGCTTATATGTTACCAATTTTTCTCCAATCAAGCCAATCTTTGCTGCCATAAGACATTTCTCTAAGTCACTAACTCATTTTCAAAGACTACTCAAACCAAAAACAAAAATCCTTACATTTCCTTACTTGAATCACCAAAACCAAACTTTTTCTTCCTTTCTCTCTTTTTCTTTCTTCTTCTCCTAGGGTTTAGATGTGCTGAAAATTGGGGTTAAAAGCTTTAGGTTTAGTTTAGTGCCCAAGAAGTTTGGAGAAGAAAGAATTAAGAAAAGAAAAGAAATGAGAAGAAACAAGGAAAATCACATGAAAAAAATTTGATTTTCATGAACTTGACATGAAAATGGCGTTGGAAGCTTCAAGAAAGAGAAGAAAATATCTTGCTGGAGGAGATAAGGACGGTTTTGTGCTGATAAAGATGAAAGTCAAAGATTCATTTGGAAGCTTTGACCGAACTTTGTGTAAAATTACTATTTTACCCTCCAAGTTTCTTCCCTTTTTAATTTAGTCCTCCCAACACTCATTTAACTCCAATTTCCTTCTATTATCTTCTTCTACACATGTACAAATAAATTATAAAGTTTGTACTCCTACGTGGTGTCCCCATAATATTTAAAATATTTATTTCTTTTCGCTATCTTTACTTAATAAAGACACGCGACCCCATTAACGTCATTTTTTTCCAAAATTTTTCTCATTCTTCTTCTCCCCCACTTAGATTGACCATATACTCATTCTTCATGAAAAATTTCGATACTGAATAAAATATTAATATTTTAATATTATTTTATTATAAAAATTTTCTCTTGTCTCCTTTTGTCCCCTTGGTACCCAAAATACCTTATTATGCCTCAATTGACTTTCGAATCACTTTTTATCTCGTAATTTCTTCTCTGATAAAAATATTATTATTTTATTATTATTTCCTCACGTACGAAATATTTTATCCCAAACTATTCTTTTTATCTTTCATCACTTTTAAACACTATAATCAACCTTTATTGGCATCCGATGAGCTTTATTAGTCACCATATCAAAGTACGGGGTATTACATTATTTGAGAAGTAAGCAATCAATCTCATAGATTGAAGTACATGAGATACTTGAGGATAACATGTAAGTGCTTGTTAAAGAACAAGTTCACTAAACATGACCCGCTATAAGAACTCCATTTGGTATTTCACTCAAGTGTCTATGAAATATGTTATCATGTGATAGCTATGTAACTAGTCCTCAGACTTGAGACACCATGTCATCTTGTATGGAAATGACATACTTTGATTTCATCTTTACAGGTCTGGAGGCAATCAGATGCCTAAATCGGGTGTTTTGGGTATGCCATGAAGCATGCAAAGGTAAATGAGTGGTCAAAAGAGGATTCATCACCCTAAGTGATATAAAGGGATGTATCTCACTTGTTCTCAATTTTTGATTAACTTGTATAAAGTCTTTGATCAAAGCATGATGAATTTGAGAAAAGTTAGTTTCCTAAATTCATAAGGTTAGTCATGAATTATGAGAACTAATACGGAATGTTATAAGTAGACACTAAGCCATGCTTTATGACATATTCGGGATATTTGATGAAAGGACCGTATTTTACTAAGAGGCTTATCATTAAAGGGCTTTGTCAAATTCTTTAATTGACTCTCTATCATTTGGGTGGCCATGATGTATTGCTAGATGCCGCTCATGATCTATAAATATAAATCAATTATCAAATTGATATTTGATTAGGATTTATATTTATTGCCAATATGTTAGAAATGTAATGGGTCACACACATTAAATGGCATGATTGAGATTAAATAAGAATAATCAATTAAGTTGGACTTAATTGGAATAGACCAAAATGAAGTGAAAAATTAATTAAGTTCACAAAGACTTAATTGAATTAAAGTACAATTATTGTATTTAAGGTTATAACTTAGTTTTTCTATATAAATATGTTATATTAGCAAACTAAAATTCTAAGCCTTTAGTCACTTCTCAGTCATTTGATAAAATAAGAAAAAAATAGTTTTCTTTGTCTGACAAAAATAAGATTTGGCAAGAATTTTTTATCTTTTTGTTTTAGAAACAAAACTTGCTAGCACAAGTAAAAAATCCTACCTTTGAGAAAGTTTTATTCGGTCACTGTGTGGATTACTATTAAAGACCAAACACTTGGGTAGCTGAAGATTTGACAAATCCTAAAGGTGAAGAAGCAAAGATTTTGATTTAATTGAAACTTGATTATGATATTTAGAGTAAGGTATGTAACTCTTAAACTTATGAATGTTCATAATTAAATTAAAAATTATATGAAAAACACAAACATTGATCTTGTAGGATTTGGCTGTTTCTTTGATTAAATGCTAGTTTATTATCCCGTTCCGTTATATTTTTAATTTATTAATTATTTTCATATTTGAGCATGAGGTCAAATCCCAACACGTATAACATGTTTGATTGGAGAAATGGCTAATCATTTCTTAATAACATGTTTGCTTAATAGAATTGTCATTTCTTGGAATGGTTAATCGAAGAGAAATCGAAATAGGCATTACCATCTTTCCCCTTGATAATGGTTATTCTGAGAGGGAAGGAATAGGCTAAAAATGTTAATAAACAAAAATACCTTTCATCACTTTTTAAAATTATTACCTTATACAAGATGCAATTTATTCATTTTTCACAAATTTTTTCTCGTTCTACCTATCCGCCTTTTTCTTATTCTCATGATATTTCCTCCACTATTGGAAGGCGATGGTGGTAACGGTGGCAGCACTAGTGTTTAATTTGACCAAATCTGACCACAGAAGTGCCGATGGCAGTGTCCTTCACCGTATCATGTAATGAAAGCGCTAGATCTGTCGTTCTTTGATTAATCCAACTATAGGAAGTGTGCGGATCTACTACTTACTAACTAGACTCTTGTGGTTGAATTTAGCATTCCACGGCTAAATCCAACTACAAGAAACACCAAATCAATGCTCGCTTATGTCAACCACATCTTCGATAGTCGGTTGACAAGAAGAAAGAAAAGAAACAAGAAGAAAAAACTAAAATGAATCTAAAATAAAAAGTTTTAGTTTTTAATTATAAATTATAAATTATAAAAAATTAATATTTTAAATTTAAAAAATTAAATTAAAATGTTAATATAAATTATAAAATTAATATTTTAAATTTAAAAATTAAATTAAAATTAAAATTATACATTATAAAAAATTTAATATTTTAAATTTAAAAATCAAATTAAAATTTTATAAAAAATTAATATTTTTAATTTAAAAATTAAATTAAAATTTTAATTATAAACTTTGAATAGTTTAAAAATATATGTTAGTTGAGATAAGCTTAAAGTATATTAACTAAGAGAAGGTTGAATTGGTTACCAAGAAAAAATCCCCCTTTTTTTCACAAATCAAAGAGATAATGAAACTTAAGTGCAGTAGAATAAAAAACAGAGCATAACAAAGTATGAAAATGTAGAAAAATAAAAAGTACAAAGCCACGATTTTTATTGGGGTTCGACCTTCAATGTCTATGTTTTCTCCTTTGATATTACAATGAGTTTGAATCCATTATAAACTACCTTTCAAGGAGCAGGCATAACGTTTACTCAAACACTGCCTTTTCAAGAGGATCAAGCACAACCTCACAACGTCATTGCCTTTTCAAGAGGAGCAAGCACAACCTAACAACATCACTGCCTTTTCAAGGTTAAAGCATGACTTTTCACAAAGTCTTTGCCTTTTTAAAGTTAAAGCACAACTCCTCTACCTTTTGCTCGGAAGTATAACTAAGATACTACCTTTTTAAAGAGATATAACCTTCAGCGCTACCTTTTTCTTAGACATATAACCAAATACAATAGTGGATTACAAAGGTTGTGCCTCTAAAGAAAGCTGATGAGTTGTGAAACCCATAGTTTCCATTACTTGAATGGATTAGACAATTAACTTGGTGAGCTTAGGAAATGCTTTTGTTTACTTGAAAACCTTAATTTCATCCCTATGAATTCACAATTAAGAGTTTTGGAGGTTGTGGAAGGGATTTAGAATGGGATTAGGCCTTAAAAGGAATAACTTTTGTAAATCAAGACCTAAGAAGTCAACCCCAGTCCATAAAGGGTCTATCTTGTGAAGTAAAAAGTAAGAGAAGTCATGCATTCTGGTCTAGGATCGACTATAGGTCCTTTATAGTCAATCCTATGAAGGGAAAATGGAAAAAATATAAACATTCTGGTCCAAGATCGACTATGGGCCCTCAATGGTTAATCTTGTGAAGGAAAAATGAGTAAAAAGTAAGCATTTTAGTCTAGGATCGAGTGTAAACCTTTTATAGTCGATCCTATGAAGGGGAAATGGATGAAACGTAAAACCTTATAGTCTAGGATTGACTATAGACCCTCCATAGTTGATCCTAGAATGCCCAGTCAGTTAAAATGAGCCTAAAAGCCCTAAAATCCAAACATTTCTCATTTCTCTCCTATCTCTTTGTTCTCCCACCCATTTTCTCTCAAATTTCATACCTTTTGTTAGCTCAATAATATGCAAATCAATTTTATGTTTTGAAATGACAAAAAGAAATGACCAAAATTCACCCAAGTTTTGGAATATCAAGTTTTCAATTTTCCAAACAATGTTAAATGAGTTTGAAAAAGAAAAACAATAAAAAAGGCCTTGAAAAACACATTCTGGTCCAAATCTATCGATACATGTTCTTCATGTTTCGATACATTTGGACATGTATCGATAGATTTCAAAATCTATCGATGCGTGTTCTTGAAAAAAGTCAAAAACTAAAAAGTCAAACTCAATTTATCGATACATTGACAAATGTATCGATAGAAATGCAGCAGAATGCCTACTGCCTCAAAAGTATTGATACATGAAAAAATGCATTAATACATTTTAAGAAAAATGTCAAAACTCTTACAGACAAGTTTAAATCTATCAATACATTTTTTTTTTGAAATGCTTAAATCTATCAATACATACACAAATGTATCAATAGATCTCGAGGGAATTCAAAAAAAAAAATGAATGTATCGATACAATATGATTGTTGGAGCCTTAAATGAATAGAAAAACTGCTACTTTCTCATTAAATGCACTCCCAACTACCTTTGAAGCTTCAACAACTACAAATACAAGCTTCTTTAGCATTTATGAAGGATAGAAGACTTCAAAACATAGCTCAAAAGAGAAGACTTAGCCAAAACTTATTCAAAACCCATTGTACTATTCTTGAATTCTTAAAGTCTTCTAGTTCAACATTTATTTAGCTCTCATCTATTCATTGAACATTGTACCAAATTCTCTATTCAGCCCTTAAAAGGCATATTAATTGCACTTATATTCCTCTCATTGTAATTGCTTAAGTGGTTATACCTTAACCAATAGAAAAGGTATAGTAGTTGTGCTTTAACCATAAAAAGGTATTGTATTGAAAGGTTATGCTTGATCCACAAAAGGCATTGTATTGAAATTTGATCTAATAGTGAATTTTAAACTTCTTAATGAATCTAAGGGAAAAGACGTAGGTAAGGAGGTTGAACCTTAACACTTATGTTGATTTTTCCACTCTTACTTTTACTTGAAATTTAAAATTCTCTCATTGATTAAGGGGTCAACTATTTTGTTTATCTTCAAATTGAGCATTTGAATTAAAAATTGGGATTTTACCTTCTGAAAATTGAAAAAGGTTCTTCAAAATCTCAAAAGAATCCAATTCACCCCCTCTTGGATCTATTCATATTGAGCTTATTAATCTAACAATTGGTTTTAGAGCAAAGGCTCAATTTTGTAGGTCTAACAACCTTAAGTGATCCTAAAACAAAGCTCAACACATAAAGATGGAATCCACCTTAACTGTTCTTAGTGAAAGACAAAAATTATATAAATAATATACTAAATTTATAATGATGTACTATAAGGAAAATTGTATACATAATTTTGTTGATTTACAATAACAAAAGTAATATATGTATTATAAAACATATAATTAATGATAATTTTGATGAAATATATATTCATTATTTTTATTGATTTACAAAAACAAAAATTATATGAAAGCTATATATATAATATATAATGATGGACAATAAGGAAAAGTATATAAAGAATTTTATTACATAAATTTATTGATTTACAATAACAAAAGTAATATATATATAATACATATAATTAATGGTAAATTTGATGAAACATATATCCATTATTTTTATTGATTTACAAAAACAAAAATTATATGCAAACTATATATATAATATATATAGTATATGTAATTTTTATTGATTTACAAAAATAAAAATTATATGCAAACTATATATATAATATATATATAGTATATGTAGTTTTTATTAATTTATAATAACAAAAATTATATATGTATATATATATAATGAATGTGACTAAATTCTTTTGAATAGATTAATAATTCTAGTAATTAATTAATAATTATTTTTTTATTATCTCATAACGACCAACATCATATGTTTGTTACATTTTTCAGAATGGAATGAGATTTGAGTTGGATGTATTTCAAACAGGGTTTAAGTGGATTTTTTAGGACAAAATTTGTGAATGGCGTTGAAGAATTTATTTCATTTGCCTTTTATCAACCTAGATATGTAAGTGGGAATAAGATTAGATGTCTTTTCTCTTGGTGCATGAATAGCAAGTTCTTAACTGCAGATAAGATTTGAGAGCATCTATTTTGTAAAGGTTTTACCGATGCATACACAATATGGGAATCACATGGTGAATCATTCCATGTCGGATAATCATCAGGACATTTTGTTCATGATCATGTCGAAGAAGTAGTGTGAGGTGATAGAGTAGAAAATCCATATGCTAAAATGTTTATGGATGCTTTAAGTTTGGATTTTCAATCCAATGTTGGGAATGAAAATGAAAGGGAAATTCATGAAGATCCAAATCTGAACGTGTTGGTCCCTAGATGTGTGCTAGAGGGAGAGTGAATAGCACTTTCTAAATATCACTAATCTTAACTTCTAATTTAGAGCTTGTTAAAGGTAGATAATAAAGATTTGAAGACTAGATAGAAGAATGATTTAGAGGAAAATGAAAAAACAAAATAAAAAGGGCAGATAATGCACAAAGATTTATGGTGGTTCGGTCTCTTTGACCTACATCCACTACCTTGATCTTTTAATAAACGATTTTCAAATCAATTCACTAGAATCAGTGGATTTCTTAAGCATCCACCAAGCTTTTACAATGACTTTTCACAAGCTCAGCCACAACCTTTAATAATGGTTTTTCCCAAGCTCAATCAAAACCCAAAATTAACTTTTCTAAGGCTAAGTTAGAACATATAACAATAACCAAGCTAACTTCAGCTTGATTAATCCCCTTAGAGTGCCTCACACACTTTGAGTAATCAAGGAATACAGATATGAAGAAATACCTATGATCACTAACCTGATCTGAATGGTACAAGATGAGGTGCTAAACTCTATTACAAAGATTGGAGTGAAACACAAGAAAAATTGAGAGAATTTTTTTCTATTTTTGGGCTCTTTTTGTTATTTTAAGCATCTCATGATCTTTTCAGCCATTAGAGATGTCTTTAATACTTAAAATCAACTATGATGGATGTTGATAGCTTTAGATCATTATAAATAGTTTAGAATCCTTTCTAACCATTAGTTTGTCTTCAAACATTTAAGTTCAAATTCTTTAACAGTGAGCTTTTTAGCTGGCTAACCATGCTTCTTAGTCGATTAAGTCTTTTTTGTCTCGCAATCTACTTTACTCTGTTAATCGGTTAAGTAAGACTTCAATCGATTAAAAGCTTACTGTCTTTGGAGCAGCCAACTTCACTTTTGGATTTTAGCTAACTCCTTTGGTTATCTGACTAAGAGGTTTCTGTTTGTAGCTCATTTATAACTCCTTATTCTGATGAGTTTTGATATTTGCTTTCAAGTAATTAATTTATCATTGACATACATTTTTTATCCTGCACACTCAAGTAGTATAGTTAGACATTAATGAAACGGAATGTTTTGCTATTATTAAAAACTTATGGAGCCAACAATCTCCCCCTTTTTTGATGATGACAAAACATCCCTTGATTAATAGCACAATGTATATTCATTCCTTTTGACTACACATGATGAGGAATTGCTCCCCTTGAGTGTATGCTCTCCATTAATGTATGCATGATATTTTCAAGTTATTTTGTTTTCCAACTCAGCAGGCCAGCTAATTTCTATCTATTTCTCAATGTAAATAGCAAGCATTAATTCAGTACTTATGAGACATTTAACAAAACATATTCATGAGTTAACATACAAACTTGCATAGCTGTCAGTAATAAGTGACAAGATATCATCAACATTGTAACCAAATGTCATCAACATATCATCATAAATAGACCATATCCATTCTAAACCCAAATGTCTTCAATAAGCTAGAAAAAATAACAAAATAGCATAACAAAAGGTTATCAACATTCAAGTACTAACCATTAGCAGTTAATAATAATAGAATGTCATAAACAACTAAGAATCATTAGAATCAGATTCTTAAATCACTGTATTATTACTTTTACTTTCTCCCCTTATTTGTCATCAGCAAAATAGGGGTGTTCTTATGGAAGGGGTGACTCAAGAAGAGTTAGAGGGGGTGGATTTATCAGTGCCGAAGTGAACATTGACGGGTTTGGGAGATGACAAAGGTGATGATTTTTGGGGTGAAGAATCCAGGGAAGAAGTGTTCGAGACTTAGAGAGGGTTTTGGTTGGAAGATTTTGTAACACCTCGTACTCTCGTTTAACCATCAATAAGACTCTATCGATTAAACAAAGAGTCACTTGATGTAAATTAAGGGTCAAAAAGCGGTCATGAGTGAAAAAAATATTTTAAAATAAAATATTATTTTATGAATAAAATAATATTAAAATATTAATATTTTATCTATTATTTGAATTAGTTATGAAAAAGGATAATATGATTGATCTAAGTGGGGGAGAAGAAATAAGAAAGGATTTCGAAGAAAAACGATGATAATTGTGCTTGCGTGATTTTATTAAATCGAGTTAGCGCAGGTAAGTAAATATTTAAAATATTATGGTGACACCGCGTTGAAGCGCAATTTCGATATTCTGATTGTACACGTGTAAAGGAAGAGAGATAGATGAAAATTAAAATTTTTAAATGCATCGAAAAGATCAAATTTTAAAATACGAAAGTTGAAAGGTTGTGTAGTAAATAAAATGAAATTGAGGACTTACATGTAAATTTTAATAATTAAAGGAAATAAAATAAATGCTAACAACAATAATAAAAAAAATTATTATTATAAAAGATCACATGGGCAGCCGCCCATGTGTGGGATAAGGAGGCCAAAATGTAATTTTTTTTAAGTTAAATGATGGTAGTGGCCGACTTAAGAACACAAGGAAGAGAGAACAAAAAAAAAAAGAGAGGGGCCGGTCAAGTGATATAGAAGAGATGAAAGAGAGAAAGGCAAAGAAAAGTCAAAACCATTTAAAGGAGTAGTAGCCGGATTTTAGAGACAAAGAAAGAAAAAGATAGGAAAATGGAGTGGGGGAACATTGACAAGAAACTTGTCATTGGCGGCCCCACCATGAAGCCATATCAAATACAACTTTTCTTTGTCTCTTTCATTTTATCCTTAGCCATTTAGGGAGAAAAAGAGAAAGGAAGAAAGAACCGAAATGTGAGGGAGAAAGGAGGAAGTGTCACGGGTTGAAGGGAGAATTGCTTGGGTGGTTGCAACCGGTCTTGAGGGGAGAAACAGAGCAGAGAGGAAGCCATTTATGGAGCTAAATAAAAAAAGGAAAGGAGCTGATTTTTGAGAGGGAAGAGAAACCTTGTGCTGTTGGATTTTTGGGAAGGAAAAGAGAGGAAGCTGGGCTGTTATGGTGACCGAGGTGAGAGTGAAAGTTGAGAGCTTGCTGCCGGCGTTGGGAGTGAAAGAGGAAGGAGGAAGGATGAAGGCTGTAACAAAAAGGGTGAGAAAGAGATCGGGTGAAAGAAAGGTAATGGGGGCATAAAAGGAAAAAAATATATAATAAAATAAAGTAAAAATAAAATAATATATATATAGTGGGTTTCAATATTTAAGAGAAATGAGTAAAGGTGGTACATTGTGGTGGCAGGTCGGAGGAAATAACGAGCGACCGGTAAGAAGGAATAAGTAGATACATTTTTGAATTAATAGTGACGTAACATCCCGCTATTGTGAGGTGAGTAGGGGGTGTCAATTTTAAAATTCTCATAATAGTATAAAAGTATGTATATTTTATTTTAGATGCAAAATTATGGATATCATGTGCTGGTAGAAATTTTAGGGAATTGTGAATGCAAATTATTTTCAAAAATTGTTTTGAATATATATATGTATAAATTATATGTAAAGTGTTTTCAAAATGGGGAAACAAGCCCTTCGCACTATTTTACCCTAAAATCTGTGCCTTATATTTGTGCAATGTACATCCATGGTTATATTGCTTATCCACTATGCAAATTATTGTTTTGAAATTCATGCATAAATTCATTTTGAGAAAATGATAGATTTTATCATACCCTATGTTGAAAGCTTTGGAAATAATTTTGAGACAAGTTTTTAAGGACATAAAACGATTTCAAAAAAAATGATTTTACAAACCGAGGGTGTTAAGAGTAGGTCGGATGTCACATCGATTAAGTGTGACCCTCGTCCACGAGTGAGCTCTAGATAGAGAACCTTTGGGTCACCGACGAGCAGTTAGGCTTGGTGGGGACCACGGGCTGTGATGTATGTATGCGTGGCTAGCCCACCAGCGATTTACGGGGTTGCGATCGCCGGATATCTCCGATGTCAGCCAACATCGTGAGACTACCATGGCATGTGGGATCCGGTGGAGCGAGGCTCCCGGATGTTATTACGTGGTAGCGAGACCACGGGTTTATTTTCATTCCCTACTCGAGAGTGGCATCTCTGGGTTTTTAAATTTATATTTCTTTGCATGGTGAAAGTGGAATTTAATGGTTTTTCTACAACTCCCTTATTTTTACGGTGAAATGAATTTTAACTCCTCGAGTGCAAGGCGATTTGTGATTTACGTATGAGTTTGATTAACATTTGATTTCATGGGAGCTTGCCGAATATATTGGTTTGATTTGAGAAAAATGTCAATTGATCTTGACGGCGGAATTTTCTTTATGTAAAAATTATTTTAATTCAATATTTCAAATGATTGATTTGAATAAGGTTATTGATCGAAAATTTTTATCTGCCTTGGTTAATTTATCAATTGAAGTATTTATAATGCGTAAGAAATTCTCAGTATTTCATATAAGGCACAAACATCCGTTTGAAATAAATTACTTTTTATAATCTTGCATTTTTAATATCAACTGATCTGTTGTTTGCTTGTTTCCCATCTACGCCTTACTCACGGAGCCGATGATCACTGAGTCTGTGAGACTCACATCCCTTTTTATTTCCCTTTTTACAAACAGTGATCAGCCTAGTGAGTAATCATCGGCGCGTACGGTCCACCATAGATAGGTAAAGGCATCTCATAGTATTTTATCTCGAGTCACTCCGCTGTTAGAGGTTGAGTTGTAATACTCTAGTTTTACTATGTAAACAAATATTAGTTTTGATATAAACAAAGATTTGGGATTTTTGAACTCAATGTATTTAATTGTGATGTCATGACTTAAAGTCAAAATTTAGTGGCTATGCTTATTATTGAATTCATGTTATAAATATATATGGATCAAACAATAATACGGTTTAGTATAATTGTACAATGAGTTATTGAGAAATTTGATTTATGCTTGTTCGGGACTTGACGGGATCTCCCAAAGATCTCGAACGTCGGTAGCGACCGAGGAGGGGTCGTTACAAAGTTGGTATCAGAGCCCTAGGTTTAATCGAGTCCTAGGAATTCTTGTGTCAGTCAGCGAAGTTGTTGGAGTTAATGTAGAGTCTTATTTATGGTTTGTGACTGCAGCACAAGTCATAGATAGGAGGCTATATAAACTCTTATTCTTATTAACCTACCCTTTTGTTATCGTCATATAAAGGGTATAAGTGGTATCGTTTCCTGGGTTTGAGATGCCACCCAAGACACGAGCCATTATTGGAAAGATCTTAAAGCAAAATGCTCCTAATGAAAGATTAATGTAATGACGCATCCCTCCGATTAAGAATGGAGGAAAGTAAAGCTAGACTGATAGGTCCAAAATATTGTAGTCATTTGGTGAAGTTAAAATTTGAGTCATAATTGTCAAAAGGAAGAAAATTTGATGACTATGGATGGTATTTGAGGTTAATATAAGGAGAACATACGATAATGGTAATAAGAGGCATAATTTGATTGGAATAAATAATGATCATTGAGATTTACTTGAAGCTTGTACATCTAAGTATTAAGGGGGATTTATTGATTGTTGACAAGTGTTATAGGATGAGATGAATTTAAAAATATTTGCTTTGCCTATTATATGTGATAAGCACAAGAGAATATAAATAGTTATGAAAATTGTGACATAAGCTTGGAGGAAAACCAAACGGTTGAGGATGATTAATGTCGTAACCTTAAACTTATACGAATAGCGTTGATTAAGTAAACTCCAATAGCTACCGTGCCGAGGTGCTAGGAATACTTCATGTCTAGGACGCATGAATAAAAGGTGGAAAAACGTGAAATTAAACTTACAAGCTGAATTATGGTAATTGGACTTGATGTTAAGCTTCGTTAATTGGAGTTTTAAGGTCCTGGAAAGTCTTTATACAAATGAATAGAGAAGTTTCTAAATTGCTATGCAAAATATTAAGATAAACATTACGTAGACTAAAGCCAAGTCCTAAGAATTAAGGGAGACGAGAGATTAAGCCTTGTTAAAAAGCTAAGGAAAGAGTGAATGAAAAGGGAGATGAATAATGGGAGAAATATGAATGTTGTTACGTTGTGCATAAGAAGCTTAAGGATAATCAATGTAATCATACTAAGTGAGTTCTATATGGTCCGGATTAAGAACACGGACACTTTGGGAGATCTTAAAATAATGTCCATTGGGAACCAATGAACTGAAATATTAATAAGCATGCATTGAAATGTTGAGGTTATGAAAGCCTTTGGAGATAAGCCTTTGATTGTTTAAATCCTCAACAAAATTGTATTAAAGGAAGTGCTTAAGTGTTTTGGAAATGTATGGAAAAGTGTGAGAATGCACTAGTTTGACTATTAACAAAAGGTCGAATTTGGATGGTCATGAGTAGCTTGTGAGCAACCAAGCAATGTGTATATAAATGAGCAAAGGGAGTTACGATTGGTAGGTAAAAGTAGAACTCTAATGGTGAGATTGTGTTCACTGCTTTAGGCATTGAACTATAAGTTATGAACTTGCATCCACTCTGTGAACACTTTGATGACATAGTTCGAGAGATTTTTCATAATGAGGAAACATTAAAGCTCAAAGAGCAAATGGTTATATAGTCAAGTTGGAGCTCGTGACTAGTATGTCACATAAGTATAAAGATATGTTGCAAATATAAGGATGCTTGGAAATGTGGGTTTAAGGCAATGATTATCTTACCATTATGTAGACTTGATGAGGTTACGGTCTCAATATACTTGTAGACGTAAGGCATAAATTATGAAACGAGCTACTCCCCTCAAAAGTTTCAAATTATTTTTGAGTAGTTATCAAGGCAAAGTACCTGATAAGGGTAGGCAAAGGCTGAATTGTGTTACGAGTATCTAGAGAATGAGGGTGATATGGTTTGATTAAATGATACTACCCTTGGTAAAGGAATAAAAATACGCTACGGGAATTGTAGAGATTCACTTAGAAAGAGCTGACGATTTAAGATTTTGAGTATTTATATACGAGAAAAGACTTTGATATTGAGCAACGACCTAGATGTATGACACTAGAATATGAATTTGGTAAAAAAACAAAAATCAACTTTTAAGACACATGGTATTTTGGGGGTGGTGCCAATTAGTGATTAGCTCTAGTATGAGTATAGAACATATAAACCGGTTTTGAGTATTCCCCATAGAATGGTGAACATGATCTAATTAAATGTGAGAGGAGATGATTTTAAACTAAAATTGACAGTTATTTTAATATTACAAGAGATTCATTGAACTTGCTATGTCTAAGATTACTTAAAGTCGAAATTTTTGGAAATATATTTAGGAATATATATGTTGCAAATTGGTACAAAATTTTATACGAAGTTAGTTATAATTTGACTCAATGATGATGTTCTGTTAGTGATTATAACACTAGATAATGACTAAGATAATCTATCGATGATCTTGGCAGTGAACAAGTTGATTATAATACTGTCAACTTAAAAGTAAGTGTTTATACTTCTGGTATGAACTCAAAATTCTATCATGCTGCGATCAGCTTGGTGTTTTTGACATAGCCTGAGAGGCTTGGCATATGAACTAGCTTAATTGTAAGCTAGACCTTGTTAAGCTATTATGAAGTATACAAATAGAAAAGTATGCCATGAATTTAGTATCCTAAAGGGCAATGGAAAACAATGTATGAGTTTTGGTATAACTCCAATATATAGTTTTCATATATGAAGATTTGGGGAAAAATTTATAACTTATGCATAAGAGTTGTGCATTTGAATTCATGAAAGAAAAGTTTAAAATCTGCTTGTTTGGCACAAAGCCCATGATGGAGAATGAATAATTATGGATTTAATTTTTAAGGTAATAGGACTAAAAGAAGTTAATTTCAGAAAGGTCTCAGTAAATGATTCCTTGATTTAAGGTGCACTTAAGGAAAGATAAATGTCTAATTTCATCTTTAGATTGATCAACTAATGAGGCCATGAGATTTGGCATTTGGAGTAAATTTGAGGAATTTCAAGTTAGATATATTGTATGTGGCTGATGACGAACAAATTAGCTATGACATTGGAGATATAGAGATCATTAGTAATCAAGACGAGACTTGGAAAAGAACTTTAAAGGAAAATTTTGAGCAATTTAGTTTTTAAGTGGTTGAGCTATAGATTAAAGAGATTGATTAAGACTATAAATATATATATACAAGAATATCATTAATTATTGAAATGCCTTGTGGTATAAGTTGAAATTATCTAGTAAGCACTCGATCATTAAAGTACTGGAGTTTTATTTTTGGGAATATAGTTACTAATGATTATTAGATTTGAATAATCCATGATGTTAAATATATCTGAAATAAATAAAGCATGTCTTGATCCTTACATATTATGAAATGCTCGAATGGAAATTGTATGGAAGTAGGTAAACCGAAATAGAGATTGGTTGACAAGTTAGACCCGTAGTCAATGGTTGAATAAATACTCGAATGTTAGAAGGTTTAATAAAAGACCAAGGTAGAGGAATTGTGGATGGTTATTTAAACATGCATAATCGATAATTTAAGAATGATTTGATTGAGATGTGATTGGGACTAATGATATATTTAATTTCTCTTTACAAGATGAAGAATAATAATGATTTAATTCAAGCAGTGTGGTACTTATAATTAAATGTATTATGACATTGTCGAGCTTTCTATAAAGATTGGAAATTGATAAAATTCATAAGACCGAGATCCTATACTAAGAATATCCGACGAAAGTGATGTAGAAGAATTTTAGAATTCTGATTATTCACCGTACGTTGAATTGAATTCGAGGACGAATTTGTTTTAAGTGGGGGAGATTATAACACCCCGTACGCTCGTTAACCATCAATAAGACCCTATCGATTAAACGAAGAGTCACTTGATGTAAATTAAAGGTCAAAAAGCGGTTACGAGTGAAAAGAATATTTAAAAATAAAATATTATTTTATGAATAAAATAATATTAAAATATTAATATTTATCTATTATTGGAATTAGTCATGAAAAAGGATAATATGATTGATCTAAGTGGGGGAGAAGAAATAAGAAAGAATTTCGAAGAACAACGATGATAATTGTGCCTGCGTGATTTTATTAAATCGAGTTAGCGCGGGTAAGTAAATATTTAAAATATTATGGTGACACTGCGTTGAAGCGCAATTTCGATATTCTGATTGTACGCGTGAAAAGGAAGAGAGATAGATGAAAATTAGAATTTTTAAATGCATCGAAAAGATCAAATTTTAAAATATGAAAGTTGAAAGGTTGTGTAGTAAATAAAATGAAATTGAGGACTTACATGTAAATTTTAATAATTAAAGGAAATAAATAATACTAACAACAATAATAAATAAAAAATTATTATTATAAAAGATCACATGGGCAGCCGCCCATGTGTGGGATAAGGAGGCCAAAATGTAATATTTTTTTTAAGTTAAATGATGGTAGGGGCCGACTTAAGAACACAAGGAAGAGAGAACAAAAAAAAAAAAAGAGGGGCCGGTCAAGTGATATAGAAGAGATGAAAGATAGAAAGGCAAAGAAAAGTCAAAGCCATTTAAAGGAGTAGTAGCCAGATTTTAGAGAGAAAGAAAGAAGAAGAAAGGAAAAAAGAGTGGGGGAACATTGACAAGAAACTTGTCATTGGCGGCCCCACCATGAAGCCATATCAAATACAACTTTTCTTTGTCTATTTCATTTTATCCTTAGCCATTTAGGGAGAAAAAGAGAAAGGGAGAAAGAGCCGAAATGTGAAAGAGAAAGGAGAAAGTGTCACGGGTTGAAGGGAGAATTTCTTGGGTGGTTGCAGCCGATCTTGAGGGGAGAAACAGAGCAGAGAGGAAGCCATTTATGGAACTAAATAAAAAAGGGAAAGGAGCTGATTTTTGAGAGGAAAAAGAAACCTTGTGCTGTTGGATTTTTGGGAAGGAAAAGAGAGGAAGCTGGGCTGTTATGGTGACCGGCGGTGAGAGTGAAAGTAGAGAGCTTGCTGCCGGCTTTGGGAGTGAAAGAGGAAGGAGGAAGGATGAAGGCTGTAGCAAAAAGGGTGAGAAAGAGATCAGGTGAAAGAAAGGTAATGGGGGCATAAAAGGAAAAATATATATAATAAAATAAAGTAAAAATAAAATAATATATATATATTATTTTATTTTATATTTTATTATTAATTNCAAGGTGGTACATTGTGGTGGCAGGTCGGAGGAAATAACGAGCGACCGGTAAGAAGGAATAAGTAGATACATTTTTGAATTAATAACGACGTAACATCCCGCTATTGTGAGGTGAGTAGGGGGTGTCAATTTTAAAATTCTCATAATAGTATAAAAGTATGTATATTTTATTATAGATGCAAAATTATGGATAGCATGTGCTGGTAGACATTTTAGGGAATTGTGAATGCAAATTATTTTCAAAAATTGTTTTGAATATATATATGTATAAATTATATGTAAAGTGTTTTCAAAATGGGGAAACAAGCCCTTCGCACTATTTTACCCTAAAATCTGTGCCTTATATTTGTGCAATGTACATCCATGGTTATATTGCTTATCCACCATGCAAATTATTGTTTTGAAATTCATGCATGAATTCATTTTGAGAAAATGATAGATTTTATCATACCCTATGTTGAATGCTTTGGAAATAATTTTGAGACGAGTTTTTAAGGACATAAAACGAATTAAAAAAAAAAAGGTTTTACAACCGAGGGCGTCGAGAGTAGGCCGGATGTCACATCGGTTAAGTGTGATCCTCGTGCACGAGTGAGCTCTAGCTAGAGAACCTTTGGGTCACCGACGGGCGGTTAGGCTTGGTGGGGACCATGGCCTGTGATGTATGTATGCATGGCTAGCCCACCAGTGATTTACATGGTTGCGACCGCAGGATATCTCCGATGTCAGCCAACATCGTGAGACTGCCATGGCATGTGGGATCCGGTGGAGAGAGGCTCCCGGATGTTATTACGTGGTAGCGGGACCACAGGTTTATTTTCATTCCTTACTAGAGAGTGGCATCTCTGGGTTTTTAAATTTATATTTCTTTGCATGGTGAAAGTAGAATTTAATGGTTTTTCTGCAACTCCCTTATTTTTACAGTGAAATGAATTTTAACTCCTCGAGTGCAAGGCAATTTGTGATTTACGTATGAGTTTGATTAACATTTGATTTTATGGGAGCTTGCCGAATATATTGGTTTGATTTGAGAAAAATGTCAATTGATCTTGACGGCGGAATTTTCTTTCTGTAAAAATTGTTTTAATTCAATATTTCAAATGATTGACTTGAATAAGGTTATTGATATGTTTTGTAGCGAAAATTTTTATCTGCCTTGGTTAATTTATCAATTGAAGTGTTTATAATGCGTAAGAAATTCTCAGTATTTCATATAAGGCACAAACGTCCGTTTGAAATAAATTGTTTTTTATAATCTTGCATTTTTAATATCAACTGATCTGTTGTTTGCTTGTTTCCCATCTACGCCCTACTCATGGAGCCGATGATCACTAAGTTTGTGAGACTCACACCCCTTTTTATTTCCCTTTTTACAGACAGTGATAAGCCTAGTGAGTAATCAACGGCGTGTACGGTCCACCGCAGATAGGTAAAGGCATCTTATAGCATTTTATCTCGAGTCGCTCCGCTGTTAGAGGTTGAGTTGTAATACTCCGGTTTTACTATGTAAACAAATATTAGTTTTGATATAAACGAAGATTTGGGATTTTTGAACTCAATGTATTTAATTGTGATGTCATGACTTAAAGTCAAAATTTAATGGCTATGCTTATTATTGAATTCATGTTATAAATATATATGGATCAAATATTAATACGGTTTAGTATAATTGTACAATGAGTTATTGAGAAATTTCTTTTAGGCTTGTTTGGGACTTGACGGGATCTCTCGGAGGTCTCAGATGCCGGTAGCGACCGAGGAGGGGTCGTTACAGATTTAATTGAGGATCTAGCTTTGTCAGTTAACCTAGAAGACATTATTCTTTTAAGGAACTTGGTTTTCGTTGCCATTGTCTTCTTTCCTTTTCTAATAGGTTTGACTGTAGCCTATGCAGATGCAGTTACTTTCCCTTTCCCTTTGTTAATAGGTTTACTTCTGTCTATAGTGTGAATTGAGTCAGGTGAAGTCCTTGTAGGTGCTAGTGTCTATGTTTTGCCTTTTGCTGCTTCTTTTCAGCTTGTTCTTCCCTTAACATTTGATGAAACACATTCATAATTAAGATTTCCTCAAAATTTGTCGGAGATTGCTTAGTTTTCTTTGCTTCTTCATGTTGTTGAAGATTAAAATTGTCAATGATGTCATCAAGAGAACTAATTACTTTTGTATCATCATTACGTTCTTGTTCTTCTTTAGGTTCAAAAGTAGGCTGTTTTTTTGCTATGGCCGGTTCAATCTCACCACCTTCAGTTTGAGGTGTAGGATTCTCAACAATTTTTCCTTATGGTATAGGACTTTGAGTGTTGAAGTGCCTTCAGATGTAGGACCAAATGGTGTTATTCCTTTTTCTTTCATAATAGTGGCTAGGCTTTATAGTTGATCTTCAATTTTCAAAATCCTGTTGGACTAATCATTTAGCTTGCCATCTATTCTCATCAATAAATTTAAAATCATTTCATTGGAAATTTGATAGGGTGCTGTCTTGGTTTAAGTAGAGGGAGAATGCTCATTTCTTAGGGTGTCTTTGGAAGTTTTAATAAATTTTTTTCCTTCAAGTTTATATCCCATTTTTGGTAAACTTCCCAAATATATGGCTTAGTCTATACTTTTAACTTGATCCATGTGGTATCTTGTACTCAAAATTCCCTTTTTCCTCACCAAGGAGGTAATAAGGTTCCCATAAGCCAGATTGATTTTATCTACATGGCAAGTTCCTTTCATTCTCTCAATCATAAACCTTCCAAGGTCGAGAGGAGTTGCATTGAATGCATGTTCCATTAGCCACATGTCTTGAAGACTTACATAGCTAAAACTATCGCTTCGTCCATGAATTGTTGACGCAATAAAATAGTGTAAGATAGTAGTTTGAGGACTCTTGATGAATCTTGCATAACTCTTGGAAGAGTACTTTTCCTTTTTCGTAATAATGATTTCCCATAGAGATGAGGGATCATATTCCTCCAGAATCTCATATTCTCCCACATTACATTCAATTTTAAACAAGTTCCCCAAATCAGTAGTAGTGAACATAAATTCTTTTCCATGCAGAAACACATTAAGACCATCATCAACAAAATTTTCTGGATCATCAAGCTCTGTTTTATCTAGTGCAATGCTTGAGTAAAATTCTTTGACAAGACTAGCACTATAAGATCTATTCTAAAAAACAATTAATTTCTTTAATTTGAGTTCCTTAAAATATTTCGACAAACTTTTTTTTATATCAAGAACTTCATCAAAATTGTCCCAATCAATGAATTTTCCACAAGATATGGGTGCATTTTCTAATTTCTTAAATCTTCCCTTATGAATTTTATTTCTAAATTTTGAAGATGCAGAGTTACCTTTTTTGTTAGGGTTTCCCTTTTCAGCCTCTTTCTTTGATCCCGATCCCTTCTTTTTTTATTTCTTTCCTATTGTTTCAGTTACTGGTACTGGGTCATTCTTTTTCCTTTTCTTTTGAGCCTTAGGTGATGGGTTGTCCTCCACAAGACGTTTCCCTTTTTCTTTTCCTGAGCATCGCTTAATAGTGAAGATTTGGCCATTGTTCTTGGTGGTTTTTAACTTAGGGTTTGAAGAGATGTTTGAAGAGTTTGAGGTGAGGAGTTTTATTTTTGAAAAGGTGGTTCAAGAAAAGAGAATATGAAGGGGAGATGAGAAGTTAAGAAAAGTTATTAATCTCATTCTTTAAGTAAAGTCTGACATATCCTTTTCAAAATTCAAAACATTGACCTTTTTTTTTTCTTTTCAATTTTCACCAGTTACACAGTTTTCTTTTCCCCCGTTCTCCCTTCCTTTTTTTTGTAATTATTTTAGTTTCTTAACTGATAAGTTTTATATTTAACCAACTACGTCAAGCACTTTGAATATATAGATCAACACAGAAAGTTTTAATTAGTTAGATGATTATTTTAACCAACTAAGTCACCACTAACTTGTTTAATTTATTCAATCATACAACTGGTAACTTAATCAGTATATGTCTTTAGTTCAAGAAATATTTCTAATAGATTACTTAAGTGTGCAAGGTGAACTTAAAAGATTTACCTAAAGGTCATTTACATTAAGCATCCCTAGATTTCTTCTAATTTTGCAAAATCATTCTTCATTTAAGGGTTTTGTGAGGATATCAGACAATTGACACACAGTATCAACAAATTCAATCTTAATATCTCCTTTAAGCACATGATCTCTAATAAAGTGATGTCGAATTTCAATGTGTTTGGTTTTAGAGTGCTGAATTGGATTCTTTGAAATGTTTATAGCACTTGTGTTATCATAATATGGGTAATATATGTATGGTTATTCTAAAATCCTTTAGCTATTGTCTAATCCATATAATTTATGCACAATAACTTCCTAAGGATATGTATTATGCTTCAGCTGCTGATAATGCAACAAAATTTTGCTTTTTACATGACCAAGATACAAGCATATTTTCAAGAAATTTACAAGTACCACTAGTGCTTTTCCTATTTGTTTTACTACCAGCAAAATCAGCATCAGAGTATCCAATAAAATTAAAAAATGATCTTCTTGAATACCAAAATCCTAAACTTTGTGTGTCCAAAAGGTACCTAAAGATTCTTTTAACAACAGTTAATGTGTGATTCTTTGGGGTGTGATTGGAATCATGCACACAAGCATACACTAAACTATATGTCAGGTCTGCTGGCAGTTAAGTAGAGTAAAGAGCCGATCATACTACTATAGAGCTTTTAATCAACACTCTTTCCTTTTTCATCTTTATCAAGCTTGATGGAGGGACTCATTGGTGTGCCAATTGACTTCAACTTTATCACATCAAACTTTTCAGCTTTTTTTTATGTATCTTTCTTGATTGATAAAGATACCATCCTCACATTATTCATTTGAAGACCAAGAAAGAATTTCAGTTCACCCATCATGCTCATTTCGAACTCACCTTGCATTTCTTCAGCAAAATGCTTACACAAAACTTTATCAGTAGCATCGAATACAATATCATCCACATAAATTTGAATAATAATTAAATCATTCAAGCATTTTTTAATAAATGAGGTTGTATCAACACTTCTTATAATATAACGTTTTTCAATAAAAAATTTTGAAAGTCTTTCTTTCCAAGCTCTTAGAGCTTGTTTTAATCCATATAGGGCCTTATGCAATTTAAACACATAGTCAAGCTTTTCAAAATCTTCAAAACCAAAGGGTTTTTTGACATAAACTTCTTCTTGAATAAGGCCATTTAAAAATGCACTTTTAACATCCATTTGAAATAATTTGAAATTCATGAAACATGCAAATAAAAGTAATAATCTTATGGCTTCTAACCTAAAAACAAGAGCAAAGGTTTCATCATAGTCAATTCCTTCTTCCTAATTATATCCTTGAGCAACTAGCCTAGCTTTGTTTCTTATTACATTACCTTGTTTATCTACCTTGTTTCTAAACACCCACTCTGTACCAATAATTGGGTGATTGAATGGTTGATAACTCTATGGTATAGAGTTATTTGGGCTTAATTTTGATAGGTACATAGCTTAGTTCATGTAGTAATGTATTTGATGAAAAAAGAATTTTACTGAAAGAAGAAAAGCTATTTTAAGGTGCAAACTTCCACTGCACATGTTTCATTATTTTAGTCATAACTTTCTTTAGAAAGTTTTAAATGAAGAGATTTTTAGACTATTGGCAAGATAAAAGAAAAATCTACAACTTTTATGTTTACTACTTCACCCAATTCGGCCTGGAAGGTGGTTAAAACTCTTGTCGAAGTTGACGCATTGTAACAATCTTAGAGCAATTATGATTTCTGTTAATTAATTGGGCAAGGCTGCGACCCACATAGTTTGATGAGGAAATCCCAGCTAGTATTAACTTCTTTCTTCAACCCACTTAGCCTAACTTCAAAGCCTATAAAAATAACCTTTTTGAGGACTTTGAAGAGAACGAAACACCATATTGACAGCTAAGAGTTAAGCCACAAAGTTATTAAAGCTAAGAAGAATTTGAAGGATTCAAGGAGATTTGGAGATCAAGAATACAATTCCTGGGTTTTTCTATCTTTTTTATATTTTCTTATTTTTCTTAGTTTGATTTGAATGTTTAAACTTTATTCAATGATGATGTGTGACTTGATGGGGAACTAAGTTTTTAATTTAAGATTTTGATTGAACTCAATAGATAGTTTGAATTATTTATTTCTTTTTTACTTATATTTGATAGATTTAAGTTGTTTATTTTATTCTGTTCTTAATGCTTCTAATTGCCTAATCACCAATTAGATAGAATTGGAAACCTAGGTTAAACCTTGATGAAGGAGATTTAGGTAGACTTTGAGTAGAATAGCGTATGATCGAATGCACTTAGTTGATTAGGTGGTTTGATTTGCGTATAGGGTAGACATACACTTATAAGCTGAACACAAACTTAATGAATCTTTCTACAATATAATTTGCATAGACATATAGTAAATTAATTGAAAAAGGTACTTTTATGAGAAACTTGACAAAGACTTGTATATAATTTAGGACTCTAGGTTACCAATTTAATCCATTAAACTGAGTTAAGAGAGAGAGAGACAGTAATCAGATGAAGTATTGAGGGATATCATAATCTTAGGTCTAGTAGTTAAGTGAGTTTTATTTACTATTTAATTTTAGTTTCAGTTTATTAGTTTTAATTTTTTTTATTTTAATTATTTGGATAAAATTAGAGTGTTATAATTTTAGTAGCTAACAGTAGGAATTAAACAATTCTTTGTGGGAATGATATCTACTTCATTACTATATTACTTGTTAGTGATACGTGCACTTGCATGAGAAATCAACAAGTTTTTGGCGCTGTTGCCGAGGTATTGATTTTTAATTCTTTCTTGTTAATATTAATACCAAGCATTCCTAATCTTACTTTGAGCTTTTCTTTTTATTTTCAGATACTTTTGATTGAGGTGATGAACTATCAATGGCCATTTAAACAATTTGTGTCTAGGAGGGTTGCTAGTGATTATACATTGGATGCAATTAGTGTTTTATTCACCCAAATAGATGCTTTATCTCAGAATATTAACACTTAGGGTGTTAACACATTTCAAAGTCCTTTTCTGACATGTGAGCTTTCAAGTGATTGTTGTTCAGCCTATTATGAATTAATGCAATTTGATGGAAGCTTCGATGGGTAGCAAAATAAGTCATACTCCAATAATTACAACTCAAGGTGGAATCACGAAAATTTTTCATGGAGTAATGATCACGGTCCTACATATTCATCACAACCTATTCTCCATAATAGTTTTTAGTCACAAGTTAGAGCTCCTATGCTAGAGAAAAAGCCTTCAATAGAGGATATGTTCATGCAATTCATGACAAAGACTGGTGCCTTCATGACAAAGACAAATGTCTTCACAACAAGGACTGATGCCATCATTCAAAGTCAAGCAGAATCAATTCAAAATCTTGAAACAGAAGTGGGTCAACTAGCTAATGCCATTAATAATAGACCTCAAGATGATGGAGGTAAAGTAGATGAAGGAAATATTTCCAACAATCAAGCTCAAGATGAAGAAATTAAGTAAGAAGAGGAAATATCTACATTATCACAAGTCAAGCCATATGTGCCTCCTATTCCTTTTCTGGAAATAGTTGATCAGTTACCTAAAGAGGTTATAGCAAAAGCGCATTATTCAAGAAGAACTCAATTTGAGAAGTTGGATAAAAGTTAGACTATTCCACCATCTTAGGTTAAGCAAGCATTAAATCTTAAGTTAAAGGCATTGCAACCTTATCTTAAGAGGAGGCTACTTTCACACCTTAAGCTTTTTCCATGCAAACTTAAACCTCAACCAAAGTCAAGCTATTGACTATAAAGAAGCGCTTCTTGGGAGACAACCAAAGCTTTCGAAACTCTTATTTTTTAGTTATTTTATTTTATTTAATTATTTATTTCATTAATCTCTATTTATTTTTTTCAGCAAAAAAAAGTTTCTCCTACAATTGACAATTAGGATAATGAGGATGAAGGTGAGGACTAACGCTTCACCAGATTCATCCAACCTTCAAGGGAGTATTCGCTACTTTTCCTTTATTTTTTCTAACATTAAGGACAATGTTTAGTTTAAGTTTGGGGGGATGAAATTATTTTTTTGGTGGTAAATACTTTGTGGAAGCTTTAGATTTAATTTTATTTACATGATTATCCAGATTTATAAACAATTTAGGATTAGTTGGTAAAAGAATTTATTATTTGTTCAAATTTTAGGAATCTAGAGTAAAGTTGTGTCAATTGTTTTCTATGATTTCTCTATCCAATGATGATAACTAGTTGTCTTGAATTCTTAGCTTTTGGTGAATAAGATTTTTGTTTGGATTCATGATAAATCTTTTGTTAAATATCATTGTTAGGATGTGATTTCCGCAATTTTGAGCTCTATATCTTTTACTTTGAGTTATTATGAATATCTAGAGAAGGTTTATATTTATGTAAATTTTAGATTATGTCATGAATTTTAGAATTTGCTAGATTTTTTCTCAAGGCGAAATCCTAGGCAATACTTAGTCAGGGAGATGATTTAGGCCATCTTTGGACCGTTTGAGCCTAAAAAGCCAACCTTATTAAATTTTTATCCCTAGTATACCCCTTTTAAGCCTAATTTTCCTTTTCTTTATTTAACTATGTAATAATTGAGCTTAGCCTTAAAATTAATTTTCTAATTTTGCAACGCTCACTCCTAAGCATGTATATTGTTCAGGAAATATAGATTGAGCTAAATGTTGAAAAAGGTGAAAAGGTGATGTTGATGTGAAAAAAAAAAACGTTCAAAATATGAAAAATAACCCGATTACCTACAACACAAAGAAAATAAGTTTGGGGGTGTGAAATTGTGAAATTGTGAAAAAGAAAATGTGTTGAAAAAAAATTTAAATGTGGAAGAAAAGGTGTCCTAGAAGGAAAATAGTGATCTATATATAGGTTTAGAATAATTACGTGCTTAGGGTGATTTGAGCCACATTATTATCCTTTATCCTACCTTGACCCTAGCCATACATTACAAGCTTATTAAAGTCTTATTGATCCCTAGTGTCATGAGCCAACCTTGTATCAGATTATGATAGCGTAGCATTGTCTAGGAGATTGAGTCTTTTATACCTGTAAGGAAAATGTCTCTTTTTTAAACAATGTAATGTCTTGTGGTGACACCTCCATAAAAACTTGTTAAGTCTTTAGAAGGGGAGACCCTTTAGAGAAGGAATGTCTTCATTTCGAGCATTGTAATGGCTATTGGTAAAATTCTCGTAAAATCTCATAAACTCTTTATAGGGGGTGAGTTGTTGGCAGATTGTTGGGTTGCCTCACTAGTAAAGGTATGTTTGTAGCGAATCATCTATGGCTGCCCTTATGGCGCGATGATGGCGTGTCTCGGTCCATTTGTAATTAATTTCATATTAATAATTTCTTTGTATAACTCAATGGTTGCATATATGGCATTCAGTATGCCTTTTGATTTTGATGTGAGTTCCCTTAGTCTGATTTATTGTTATTATTAATGTTGGACCAAATATAATTGAGTATTGGCTGACTTGCGTAGAAATATCTGCACAAGTGCCGCACGAACTATCGCATACTTAGACGAAGGTGCGTAGTTTGTGATAGTTGGTATCAGAGCACGGGGTAAGATGTGTTGATTTAAAGTGTACAAATGGTGACCACGTGGAGTTCACCAAAGGACCATCATAGAATTGATGAGCTAGAGGTTGTAGTGGCTGTAGTAAAAGCTCAGATGGTCCCACGTGAACGAATATATAAGATTGAGACAGTCTAGCGAAAACTATCTGAGGTGATTAATACCTTGAGTGATGAGATCAGGAATGCATTGAGCACTCTCCAAGGCAAGATTAGAGAACTGAAAGCTCAGGTAAATCTTTTGGTTATTGCTGCAGGTAATGCTAATAGGGGACCAGGAGTTCTAGGGAAAAGGGCCAAGGTGCCGAAACTCAAGCAATATAAAGGGGTCTGAGATGCTAAGGAGTTAGAGAACTTCCTTTTTGATATGGAATAATATTTTTGAGATGTTCGTATGGAGTTGGAGGAGGACAAAGTGGCAATTGCTTTAATGTGTCTTGTTGGGGATGCAAAGTTGTGGTGGCTTTCCAAATTCATTGATTGTGAGTGCTGTATCAACATTTGGGTGGACCTAAAGTAGGAATTGAAGAACCAATTTTTCCCTGAGAATGTTGAGTATATGGCACGACGAAAGTTGCGGGAGTTGTCACAAATGGGATCGGTGCGGGAGTTTGTGAGGAATTTCTCTAGTTTAAAGTTAGATATCTTGGATATGACTGAAAAAGATAGACTATTTTATTTCCTTGAGGCCCTAAAACCATGGGCAAGGATGGAGTTACAGTGATAGAGGGTATAGGATGTGACTTCAGCAATGGCGGTTGCTGAGCACCTTACTGATTATGGTGAAAACTTGAACAAAAGAAAAGACCTTCCGTCCAAGATCAGTAGCTCTAACTCAAACAGTGGGAAAAAATTTCTAGAGTAAGTAGACCCTCAAGTGGGGGAGGTGATAGAAGACCACTTTTGAGATTCACCCCAACTGAGAACAAACAAGCCATGGAACCTCAAGCCACGACCACCGATATCTTGTTTCTTATGTAAGGAACCTCATCGAGTAGCTGACTATTCTCATCGAGCAACTCTTACTGCGATATGTATTGTTAATGTTGATACACCCCCATCCCACACCACAATCGAAGAAATCGAGGAAGAGCTAGCATGAATGGGTTTTATCTGTTTCCTTAGTGCCTTGCAAGCACAATTAGAAAATATGGAGAAAGAGCCCCAACGAGGCCTAATGTATGTAGAGGTGTTGTTGAATGAGAAAAGTACCAAAGCCATGCTCGACACGGGGGCCTCAAACACTTTTATAACCCCGAGAGAGGCAAAGAGGTGTGATCTTAAAGTTGAGAAGGATTTTGGACAGATAAAAGCAGTGAATTCGCCAGCTTCAGCTATAATGGGAAATGTTACAAATGTAAAGATTAAGATTGGCTCTTGGGAAGGGAAAATAAACTTAATTGTAGCCACTATAGATGATTTTGATTTTGCATTAGGCTTGGATTTTATGACGAAAGCACAAGCCATCCCTTTCCTTGCCACAAGTTGTTTAATGTTTTTTTGAGAACGACTATGTGTGGTATCGGTTATAATCCTACCTAAGTGTAGGAAGAAGATGATATCAACTATACAGTTTAAGAAGGCAATTAAGAAAAGTGAGCCCTCCTATGTGGCTATGCCCATCCACAAAGGTGAAGAGAACAGAAACCCAATACCCGAAGAAGTGAAACTGGTTTTGAAAAAATTTGAAGATATGATGCCAAAACAACTACTAAAGGTCCTACCACCTCGACAAGCTAGCAGAGCTAAGGAAACAGTTGGACAAGTTGATTCAAGCTGAATTCATCCGACCATCAAAAGCACCCTCTGGAGCCCTAATACTTTTTTAGAAGAAACAAGATGGGAGTTTACGATTATGTGTGGATTATTGGGTGTTGAATAATGTCATAGTTAAGAATAAAATCTTCTCCCTTTTATAGCAGATCTCTTTAGCCAGGTAAGTGATGCAAAGTACTTCTCCAAACTAGATTTTAGATTGGGTTACCATCAAGTAAGAGTGGTCGAGGGAGATGAGCCTAAAATGACCTACGTAACGTGATATGGAGCATTTGAATTTCTCATTATTCATTTTGGACTAACCAATGCTCCTGCTAGCTTTTGCACTCTGATGAACCAAGTGTTTGATGATTATTTGGACAAGGTCGTGGTGATCTACTTAGATGATATTGTGGTGTAAGTTCGACCTTAAAGAAGCACTAACGACACTTGTGATAGGTTTTCCCAAGGCTATGCGACCACTAGTTATATGTAAAAAGGGAGAAATATGCATTTGTGTAAGCTTGAATCCAGTTTCTTGGCCACATAATTGAACAAGGGCACATCCGAATGGACATACAGAAGGTGAAAGCTATCAAAGAATGGGCCACCTTTAAGAATACAACTAAGCTTCGTTCTTTCTTAGGGCTAACCAATTATTATCGAAGATTTGTGAAAAGATATTCAAAAAGAATAGTAGCACTAACATAATTGCTGAAGAAAGGACAGAAATGGAACCGGACATCATAGTGCCAAGAAGCCTTCGAGGGTTTGAAGGACATAATGATGACGGATCCTGTGTTATCGCTCCTTGATATTGGAAAGCCTTTCGAGGTACAGATGGATGCATTAGACTTTGCCCTTAGAAGAGTGTTGCTATAAGAAGGACACTTGATTGCATTTGAAAGTCGAAAGCTGAATGAAGCTAAAAGGAGATACATGGCACAAGAAAAAGAACTACTTGTAGTGACTCACTATTTACGGGCCTGGTTATACTACTTGCTAGGATCACAATTTGTGGTTAAGACTGACAAAACAACCGTAAGTCACTTCTTCATTTAGCCAAAACTTACAGTTAAGCAGGTGAGATGGCAAGAGTTCTTAGTTGAGTTTGATTTTTCCTTCGAGCATAAAGCTAGAAAAACGAACCGTGTAGCAAACGCCCTCAGTAGAAAAGTTAAATTTGCAGTTCTAAGGGTGATCACACTAATGTCAACCAGTAGAGTTACCATAGATATCCGTAATCTAATTGAGGAAAATTTACACCGGGACCCTCAAGCAATGGCCATTAGGAAATTGGTGGAGAGTGGAAAGTCGAAGTACTTTTGGGTGGAAAATGGACATCTACTAATAAAAGGACCCCGCATATTTGTTCCAAAAGTGGGAGAGCTCAGACCGAAACTAATGAGGGAATGCCATGACACTCTTTAGGCAAGACATCCAGGTTGGCAGCCGATTGTTGCACTATTGAAACAAGGTTATTATTGGCCTCATATGCGATAAGATGTGATGGATTATATGAAGACATGCCTCATTTGCCAACAAGACAAAGTAGACAAACAAAGACCGATGAGAATGCTTGAACCTCTACCAATGTCGACTGAACCTTGGGAAAGCATCTCTTGAGACTTTATTATAGGACTTTCTAAAGTGGATGACATGACAGCAATCTTGGTAGTGGTGGATCGATTTTCCAAGTATGCAACACTCATTCTAGTACCGAAGTTTGGCTCTGCAGAAGAAATAGCTTGCATAGTTTTTAAACATATGATAAAATATTGGGGTGTTTTGAAAAGCATTATCAGTGACAGAGATCCAAGGTTTATTAGCTTTTTCAGGAAAATGGTGTTCAAGCTATTGGGGTCAAAACTCAACGTATCTTCTAGTTATCACCCACAAATAGATGGTCAAACAAAATGCTTCAAGGGGTTATTAGAAGAATACATGCAACACTTTGTATAGGCAAACCAAAAGAATTGGCCCAACCTACGTGATGTAGCTCAATTATGTTTCAACTTACAAAAGAGCTCAACCACCAATAGAACCTCTTTTGAGGTCATCACTGGACAACAATGTAGACTTCCTCATACCTTAGTGGAGTTGTATACCTAGAAGAGCCCACGAGCATTTAACTTTGCTAAGGAGTGGAAATAAAACACTGAAATTGCTAAAGCTTATTTAGAGAAAGCCTTCAGCCGAATGAAAGAGTGGGTAGATAAAGGTCAAAGGGAGCAACATTTTAAGGTGGGAGACCTAGTGCTAGTGAAGTTGGTACCTAAACAGCTTCAATTCCTAAGGAAGATAGATCGAACACTAGTGAGGAAGTATAAGGTCCAGTATCGGTGGGAGCCAAGGTGGGGAGGACTTTTCAAAGGATTGATCCACCTAAGTGGATGAAGGTACACCTTGTGTTTCACATAAGCAATCTGAAGTCGTTCCATGCAGATCTAGTAGATGAAAGTAGAGGTCAAGCCACAAGAACCACAATCAGCACCAAGCCACCATTACAGCATCAAGTGGAGGAGAATTTTGGTAGGGTGGATGACTACCATCAACTAACGACAGACATAGGAGTATTTGATGAAATGGGAAGGTTTAGGGCCAGATGAGATCACTTGGGAGAAGAAAACCAACCTCCGTGCCTTCTAGTAGAAGATTAAAGAGGTTCAAACCAATCAGTCAACGAGGACGTCTACAGATGGAGTAGGAGAGGATGTCATAAGCCAACCTTGTATCAAATTATGATAGCGTAGAATTGTTTAGGAGATTGAGTCTTTTGTACCTGTAAGGGAAATGTCCCTTTTTCAAACAATGTAATGTCTCATGGTGACACCTCCACAAAAACTTGTTAAGTCTTTAGAGGGGGAGACCCTTTAGAAAAGACATGTCCTCATTTCAAGCATTGTAATGGTTATTGGTAGAATTCTTGTAAAATCTCGTAAACTCTTTATAAGGAGTGAACAGTCAGCGGATTGTTGGGCTACGTCACTAGTAAATGTATGTTTGTAGCGAATCATCTAGGCCTGCCCCTATGGCCCGATGATAGCATGTCTCAGTCCCTTTGTAATTAATTTCATATTAATAAAATATTTTTCCTTTTTATAACTCTGTGGTTGCATATATTCATTCGGTATGCCTTTTGATTTTGATGCGAGTTCCCTTAGTCTGATTTGTTGTTATTATTAATGTTGGACCAGATATAATCGAGTATTGGTTGACTTGTGTGAAAGTGTCCACTCAAGTGTCGCACGAACTATCGCATACTTAAGCAAGGTGAGTAGTTCATGACAACTAGCTTGGTGTTAGTCTACATTAGTGGAGAGAGATGAAAAGTAAACTTATGGAATTTAGTACTAATTTGAAATTTGTTGTAGTACCCTGTATTTTGATATAGTAGCTAATAAAGTTTACGGATACCAATTGAGGTTGATTACTAAGTTAACAGGGTAATTTAGAAGTTAACTCATGAAATCTCGACCTTTATAAACATGCAACTAGAAGTAGATGCGATAATGCGGACTAGGGGTAATTTCATAATTTCTCTTGGTGAGCTCCTACGAGTGGGGTTTTTTATGCTATTAAGGTCTAAATAGGCCTAAGGAATGAATAAATGATGTGTAATGATGAAAACACAAAGAAAACTAGAAGTGACAATAATTTTCATAATAGGGGCAAAATGGTCATTTTGCACCTCGGGTAAAAATTTATAAGTTTTCACAGACCCGAGCATGTTTAGACTATTATGGACCTTGTCTTGGTATAAAAAGAGTAAAATGATTGCACCAAGGATTGAAGGAGAACAAGTTAATGTGCTAAGGGCATTTTCATAATTTCAAGTGGAATGGATAAGGTTGAGCTATAAATATCTTTTTCTTCCAACAACTTCTTCATTCTCCAGCAGCTTCTTCTCCTTCTTCTTCTTCCATCTCACGTTGCTTCCATCCTCCATGGAAGCTTGATATGAAACTTTCACAACTTTCTCTCTTTAGCTCTAATTTTCATACCTTTGTGCCCTTTTGACTAGAACCCTTGTGCTCTTTCACTCTCTCACTTTAAAACCCTAAAAAGGTCCTTGTTCAGCACTTTCTTTCACTAGTTGGAGGTTTTAGAGAGAGAAAAAGAGATTTTTCACATTTATTTGGAAGCTATTGGAAGAGAATTCAACTACAGAGAAACCCTAAGGTGAGTGATGAACTAGGCTTGGTTTTAAGTTGTTGATAATGGCTAGTAATTGGGATTATGAGCTATTTTATTGTTGAGTTGTTTACTCATTTTTAGTGTGATTAGAGTAGTGCAAGGAATAGCCATTTGATATAGTTGGACGCCAATTAGGAATGACTAGTAGAATTTGAATTAGAAACTAGCTTTTGGAGTGATATTAATGTAAATTGGATTGGTTGTGATGTTTTATGTGTATAAGTTCCAACAAGGCTTCACATGTCCATTTGGAGTATTAGTTGAGGTTAGAGTCAAGCAAAAGAAACAACAAGACCGGTGAGTGAACTTGCATTTCAAAGTATTTTTGGGAATGTGAATGTGTTTGCACAAGACATTAAATGATTTTATCAAACTTTTCTTAAGAATGGGTGCCTTGGGAACAAGCCCTTGATAAATTATCTTTGTGTTGTGATATGTGGCTATTATGGATTCATATACTACTACATTATGTTGATATATATATACATATGAATATATTGTTGTGTAATGATATTGACTCGGCTATGTGCGAGTAGGGAGTGCGCATAAGCCGATGATGACCCGGTTATGTGCGAGTAGGGAGTGTGCATAAACTGGTGATGACCAGCCATGTGCGAGTAGGGAGTACACATGAGCTGATGATGATGGGATGGTGTGCATGATGATGATAGGTATATATATATACGTATGTAAATATGTATGTTATAGGAAGTTTATGAGTAATGGTATATGGTTGTAATGCATGTGAAATTTGGCATGATGAATCTTAAGAAATTCTCATTTTCTTGCAAATTGATCTTTATTGCGCACCAAATGGATTTTTTGTGTAAATGAGGCCTCTTTTTCACTTAGGTGCCCTACTTCTCGCTACAGTGAGAAACACTTTGTTTTGGTAGCAGAAAACTCGCTGTAGTAAAAATAAATCTCGCTGCAGCGAGAAACTCTCAGGTTTTAATGCAGTTCTTTCACTTTGATGAATAATTTGACCCTCTTCTTGTCCGAACTGGGAAAAGTGGTAAACATAAAAGTTGTAGTCCTGTCTCTTAGCTTTCTAATGGTTAAAACTCAGGTCAATTGGACTCTTGTAACGGGAGATATAATAGAAAAACTAAAACATATGCAAATTAACATATGCAAATTTTTTGTTTTGGCCGCCTGAATCTCGTTGCAGCAAGAATGAACTTCGCTGTAGTGAGAAACGTGCTACCATGCTTGCTACCTTGCTTGATTTTGACCTACTTTTCACCCATTTAACTTCATGGATTGATCATGGGTTTGTGAAACACTATGAGGGTATTAATCAAGGTTTGAAATGAGAGGTTTTTAGTAAGAAATTAAATCAATTGCATTGTTTTTGAAACAAGTGCATCATGATTTCGAAATTCTTCCTACTGATTGCTTGTTCCCTTCTTATGTTCACTCATTGAGTTTTATACTCGCGTTTTTAAACTTCATGTTTTTAGATTTGGAGGTAGTTGGGACCTAAATTGAGTCGCACACATATACTTGCCTTCTTGGTAGGTAATATGGCATCTCAGTAGCGGTACCTTTACTTAAAGTCACTCCGCTGACGGTTGAGAGTCTTTTATCTGTGTACATGTATATGGAATGTAAACTATTAGGAGTCATGTTATAAATGAAGTATGTATATGTTGGATTGATGATGATGCCTTATGAGACGGTAATGAATGACAATACTTTGAGATAATACAAATATGAATATTCGATCGCTATAAATTATTACTGAAACATTCATCATTGAGAACTAAAATATGTGGTTTTAGAAATGATGGTTGGGATTAATGATCGGGATTGCAAAAATAGGCTTGCTTGGGCTTAGTGGGCTATGTCTATTTGGCCCATGCGCCGGTCATAGCCTAGAATTTGGGCTATGACATTTGTGTTGGCATAAACTCATCCGGATATCATGATATTCTTGGTAAAAGATTACACACACACACGAAAATCCATTTGAGAATGTGCTTGCATTAGAATTGAAATATAAATTTGAATGATGCCTATATTTTTCCTTAGGTTAATGATTGATAGACATACTTTTGAGGAAATTATAAGGAATCATTGAGTTAGTGCACTTTATCTTTAGTGGTGGTAGTAGTAGTAGTAGTAGTAGTAGTAACTATATTTATTTTAGTTTTCATTAATTGAATTCGACTTTTGTAAGTTAGTTCTTTTCTATGTTTTGCTTGAGGACTAGCAAAATATTAAGTTTGGGATATGATAACTCTATGGTATAAAGCTATTTGGGCTTAATTTTGATAGTAATTTAGCTTAGTTCTTGTAGTAATGCATAGAAATTAGTAAGTTTTTTTAATTATTTTAAATTAGTTCTTTTAGGTGAGTCAATCTAATCTTGTTAAGTTTGTGCTTAATTTGGTGTGAATATGGTTAAGATAGGTTGTTATTGATTTATTTGTGCTTTTATAGGTATTTGATGAAAAAAGAATTTTAGTGGAAGAAGAAGAGCTATTTTGAGGTGCAAACCTCCACTACATATGTTTTGGTATTTTATTCACAACTTTCTCTACAGAGATTCAAATGAAGAGATTATTAAACCATTGGAAAGATCAGAGAAAAACCTACAACTTTTATGTTTACCACTTCACCCAATTAGGCCTGGAAGGTGATCAAAACTCTTGTCGAAGTTGACATACTGTAGTAGTCTTAGAACAATTACGATTTCTATTAATTAATTGGGTAAGGCTACGACCCACATGGTCTAATGAGGAAACCCCATATGGAATTGACTTCTCTTTTCACCCAACTTGGCCGAACTTTAAGGCCTATAAAAATAACCTTTCTAAAGACTTTGAAGAGAATGAAACACCATATTGACAACTGAGAGTCAAGCCACAAAGTTATTGAAGCTAAGAAGAATTTGAAGGATTTAAGGAGATTTGGAGAGCAAGAATACAATTCTTGGGTTTTTCTATCTTTTTGCTATTTTCTTATTTTTCTTAGTTTGATTTGAATGTTTAAACTTTATTCAATGATGATGTGTGAATGATGGGGAACTAAGTTTTTAATCGAAGATTATGATTAAACTCAATATGTAGTCTGAGTTATTTATCTCTCTTTTACTTATGTTTGATAGATTTAAGTTGTTTATTTTATTCTATTCTTAATGCTTCTAATTGCCTGATCACCAATTAGAATGAATTGAAAACCTAGGTTAAACCTTGATGAAGGAGATTTTTGTAGACCTTGAATAGAATAGCGTATGATCGAAGGCACTTAGTTGATTAGGTGGTTTGATTTGCATATAGGGTAGACATACACTTATAAGCCATACGTAGCCAAAATTAGAGCATAAATTTAATGAATCTTTCTACAATATAATTTGCATAGACATATAGTAAATTAATTGGGAGAGGTATTTTTATGAGAAACTCGATAGAGACTTGTAAATAATTTAGGACTCTAGGTTAGTAACTTAATCCATTAAACTGAGTTAAGAGAGAGAGACAATAATCAGATAAAGTATTGAGGGATATCATAATCTTAGGTCTGGTAGTTAAGTGAGTTTTATTTACTATTTAATTTTAGTTTCAGTTTATTAGTTTTAATTTTTTTATTTTAATTGTTTGGATAAAATTAGGGTGTTGCAATTTTAGTAGTTAACAGTAAGAATTAAACAATTTTCTATGGAAATGATACTCTACTTCATTATTATATTACTTGTTAATGAAACGTGCACTTGCGTGAGAAATCAACAACAATGGCCTTGGAACTAATGTCCATACTCTATTTCTTTCAGATTGTCCAAGCTCTTCTTGCATGGCCAACATCCAACTTTCTTCCTTTTTAGGCTCAACTTGTGAAATGAAAGCTAAGTATTCACATTCTTTTTTAATTGTTCTTTTTATTTTAACTCCTTCTGAAAGATCACCAAAGATCTATTCTTATGGGTGGTCTTGGACATATTTCCAGCTATTTGAAAGATCATTGTGTTGGTTTTCAGCTTTTTGCAGGTCTTCTAAAAATGGAAGTTCTGTTTCTCTTTCATGGGAATTTTCTTCACTGTTTTTCTTGTTCCCCAAGTTCATTTCTTCCATTTCTTTCTCAAGGTCCTTTGCAATATCATCATCAACAAAAGCTTTCTTTTGCATAGCATTAGTTTCATCAAAAACTATATGAATAGACTCTTCAATCATTAAAGTTCTTTTATTAAAAACTCTATATGCTTTTAAATTTATTGCATATCCTAGAAATATTACCTCATCACTCTTAACATCAAATTTTCCAAAAGTATGTTTTCCATTATTGAAAACAAAACATTTACTACCGAAACTTCTAAAATGAGAAATATTTGGTTTTTTTCCTTTGTATTATTCATAAGAAGTTTTAGATATCATGGCCTTTATTGAATCTCTGTTTAGAATGTAGGCTGTTGTATTAATAGCTTCTTCCTAAAAATACTTTGGTAGATTGTTTTCACAAGGCATGGTTCGAACCATTTCCTTTAAAGTTCTATTTTTTCTCTTAACAACCCCATTTTGTTGAGGTGTTCTAGGTGCAGAAAAGTTGTGATCTAACCCTTTTCATTGCCAAAATTTTCAAATTCATCTCCTTCAAACTCACCACCATGATCATTTCTAATGCTGACAATGAAGAGTTCTTTTTCATTTTGAACTCTCTCACAGTGATTTGCAAATGTGGGTAATGTATCATTTTTTGTCAGTAAGGAAGTAAACCGAAGTGTATCTGGAATAGTCATCAACTATCACAAAACCATATGATTTCCCTCTTAGGCTGGTTATGTTAATTGGACAAAATAGATCTATATGCCACAGTTCAAAAGGTCTAAAGGTTGAAATAAACTTTTTGGCTTTGAATGATGTTCTAACTTGTTTCCCTAATTGACAAGCATCATAAATCTAATCATTTTTGAATTTAATTTTAGGCAGTCCAATAACCATATTTTTTCTCATTAGTTTTGAAATGGTATGCCTGCTTGCATGTCCAAGTCTTCGATGCCATAACCAACTATCATTTTTATCATTTACCATAAGACATGTCTCACAGTCTAGCTCATGATCTTCAAGAAATATAACATACATGTTTGTAATTTTTTCCTATAAATGTAATTTTGTTGGTGCTAATAACTATAACTTCACATTTATGTGAATCAAAACATACTTTAAAGCCTTTGTCACACAGTTGACTGATACTTAATAGATTATGCTTTAAGCCTTTAACAAATAGAACATAATTAATTTAAGCATGAGAATTTTTACCAATAGTTCCTATACCATGAATTTTGCCATTTGAATAATCTCCAAATGTACTATACCACCCTTTTTCTTATCCAGTTGAGAAAACAACATTTCATTTCCTGTCATATACCTTGAGCAGCCACTATCCATGTGCCATGGTTGCTTTTGTTTTAGTTGAGCTTTTGAACATATGTCCTTTCAGTTTAGCTAAGCCTACAAAACAAATTTACAATATTTCCTAATAGGTACCTATACCTCAATGCATTGAAGGTTAGTTGATACATGAGAGCCTTTTGGTACCCAAATCACTTTTGTTCTTTGAGTGCTTTTTCTTCTATGACATTCATAAGAAAGATGACATTTTTTGCCACATACAAAACACCTAGATGAGAAACCATGAGAATTTTTCTTAAAGGTTGTATTTTTTCTTAGTGTTTCTTCTGTTAAGTCTTTAAGAGCAATGTTTTCATCAATTGCCTTCTGCAGTGCCTCATTTCTATTTTCAAGTTCTAATTTTTAAAATTTAGAATTTGTTTTAAAATGTTCTAGTTCAGTTTGAAGAATATTTCTCTGTCCAAAAATAGAGTTGAAATCATATTTTAACTTTTTTAATTCATTATTAAGAGATGTTTTCCTTCTTGCACTCAAAACATAGCAATGGGCATTCATATATGAAGTGTCTAGGTTTTTTGCACTCAAAACATATGATATCTTCCTTCTTGTTTAATTCATTTTTGTTTCTAACCTTCCATGAGGAACTTTGATATCATTTGTAAATATTTTTAGCAAGTTTTCTATCTCTTTGTCCCATAAATTTTCTAAATCTTTTAGCTACCATGGCTAACTCTTTATCATCATCACATGATAGATTTTTTAACTCTTCTTTAAGAGCATTTGCTTTCAGAGCAATGCTTTTCTTCCTTTCTTTGGCTTTTCTTTTGTCTTCTTTTTTAAGCTCCAGCTCATGAGTGAGAAGAGAGTTGTAGATTTCATCAAGAGTTATGACATTCAAAGCCTTAGCCCCTCGAATAGCAGTCACTTTTGGCTTCCAATTCTTAAGTAGGCTTCTAAGAAGTATTTTGACAAGCTCCTGTTCAGGAATTGGCTTACCTAACTGACTAATTTTATTGGTGATGTTAGTGAACCTATCAAACATGCTGATGATATCTTCATTAGTTCAATCTTAAACATTTCATAGTTGTGGGTTAGGAGAGCAATTTTGGACTCTTTAACTTGTGATGTCCCTTCATGAATGATTCTAAGTTTGTCCTAAACTTGTTTGGTAGTGATACAGCTCGACACTTTGTTAAATTCTATGGGAGTCAAGGCACAATGTAAAGTATTAATTGCCTTAAAATTTATTTGGACCTTTTTGATTTCAATTTCAATCCATTTAGCTCTCAGCTTAAGAATCCTTTCATTGGTCACAACCTTTGTGGTCGAGGGGATATAAAGTCCATAAGTGATAATATCTCACATTTCATAATCAATTGCTCTTATGTAAATGGACATTTTAGTGCTTTAATAGGGGTAGTTTGATCCATTAAACAAAGGTAGTCTATTTGTGGACTTGTCCCTCAGCAACAACAGATTTTTGAAGAGCCATTTGGATCTTCCTTAAAGATGTTAAGCCTTAAAAATGAGAGTTAGGCTCTGATATCAATTGTTGGTCCCTAGGTGTGTGCTAAAGGGGGGTGAATAACACTTTCTATATGTCACTAATCTTAACTTCTAATTTAGAGCTTGTTAAAGGTAAGTGATAAAGATTTGAGGACTAGATTAAAGAATGATTTAGAAGACAATGAAAAGAAGAAATAAAAGAAGGTAGACAATGCACAAAGATTTATAGCAGTTTGGTCTCTTTGACTTACATCCACTACCTTGATATTCCAATCAAGGATTTTCAAATCAATTCACTAGAATCAGTGGATTTCTCAAGCATCAACCAAGCTTTTATAATGGCTTTTCACAGGCTCAACCACAACCTCTAACAATGGTTTTTCCCTAGATTAACCAAAACCTAAAACTAATTTTTCTAAGGCTAAGTTAGAACCTATAACAACAACCAAGCTAACCTAAGCTTGATTAATCCCCTCAGAGTGCCTGTCATACTCTAAGTAATCAAGGAATACAAATATGAAGAAGTACCTATGATCATTAACCTGATCTAAATGGTACAAGATGAGGTGCTAAACTTTATTACAAAGATTAGAGTAAAACACAAGAAGAATTGAGAGAATTTTTTCTATTTTTGGTCTTTTTTTGTTCTTGTAAGCATCTCGTGATCTTCTTAGCCGTTGGAGATATTTTTTATACTTGAAAAATCAACTCTGATGGATGTTGATGGCTTTTGACTGTTGGAAATAGTTTAGAATCCTTTCTAGCAGTTAGTTTGTCTTTAGACATTAAAATTCAAATTCTCTACCAATGAGCTTTTAGTTGGCAAACCATACTTCTTAGTCAATTAAGTCTTCTCTATCTCACAATCTGCTTTACTCTATTAATTGGTTAAGTAAGACTTTAACCGATTAAGAGCTTAATGTCTTGGGAACAACCAACTTCACTTTTGGATTTTAGTGAACTAACTCCCTTGGTTATCTGACTAAGAGGCTTCTGTTTGTAGCTCATTTGTAACTCTTTATTCTGATGAGTTTTGATATTTGCTTTCAAGTAATTAATTTATCATTGACATACATTTTTATTCTGCACACTCAAGTAGTATAGTTAAACATTAATGAATGAGAATGTTTTGTTATCATCAAAAATTTATGGAGCCAACAGAATGGTGCAACGTTCTTTTTGTTGTTAAATGATGCTAATTTAGCTTTGTGGTCTAGATGCACCAAACACATAAAACTATTAGCTATGTCCCAATTATTGAATGTGAAGTCAGAGTTTAACATGAGTGAGACATGCTTTAATCGTCTGATGCATCTAGTGAAGGAGATGTTGCCATTGGGTGGAGCATTTCCGGACAACTTTTATAAAATGAAGATAAAACTGAAGGAATTTGGGCTTAGTTATTTGAAAATTCATTCATGTAAGAATAATTACATGTTGTTTTATAATGAATCTTTCGAGTTGTCTTATTGTTCATGTTGTGGTCATCTTCAGTATAAATCGTAAAACACATGACATGGCATTGTGTTGTTGAAGATTGCGAAAACATGCATGCTGGTGATGATGCATTTTTTTCTTATTGTGATTGCAGTTTGAGATGTTTCAAAGACTGACGACATTCTCCAAGGTTTTCGAGTGCATTCACAAGCGACAGAAAGGTACTTGTCACGACCCAAATTTCGAGCCATGACCGGTGCATGGGCCCAATGGACATAGTTCACTAAGCCCAAGCAAACCTATTAATATAACCTTTTCACCATTCCATTAAAAGTGGCTAAGTCACATTTTATAATTTTGAATCAAAATAATATTAAACATTGCCATCTCATAGTGGCATACCAATCAAGCGTACATTGTCTACAACATGTATCTTAATAATTTACATCAAGTTTGTCTATACATCTCAAAAAGAAGACTCAATTTCCAGCGGAGAGACTCGGACGAATGTACAGCTACTGAATGTCGAGACACTTACCCAAAAGATGGATACAAGTCTACCAGGACACCTCGTCCTAGTTAACGACTGCCTCTTGATCTGAAAACATGTAGTTGAAAATGGTGAGCATAAACCCAGTGAGTGAACAAGAAAGGGAACAAGCATACCATAAGGAATGTTTAACGAAATCATGATGGATTCATTTTTCAAAACAATGCAATTTATTTTAGTTTTTATTAAACCCTTCATGTAAATCCCACATGAGAAAAAAATCACTTATTTAAAAGAGTCCATGTTCAACAAAGGATTTAGAGAGTGAAAACTTTAATAGCATTCATGCAAATCAAGTCAAATAAACGACGGATCCCCGTTGCAATGGAAAGGCATTCTCGCTTCAGCTAGATTCCGGCCAGCACCACCCTTCCAACTCGAGAGTTTCTCTTTGCAGCGAGAATGAATCTCGCTGCAGCGAGAAGCTACAGTAACATTCTCGCTGTAGCGAGATTTCGGCCAACACCACCCCTCTAACCCGAGAGTTTCTCGCTGTAGCGAGAAACAGAGCACCAACAAAAATTCCCTCATTCCCTCAAGTAAAGGCCACCCTGTTCACATGACCAACACAACATAAAACTCAAATAATTTCCCAAAGTTTAACATGTCAAATTTCATATGCATTTCAACCATTTACATATTCCTAAACTTTCTATAACACACATATCTATACATGTATATATATATATATTCATCATCAAACACACTCTGCTATTGTCATCAGCTCATGTGCACTGCCCACTAGCACATGGCTAGGTCATCATCGGCTTATGTGCACTCCCACTCACACATAGCCGGGTCATCATCGGCTTATGTACACTCCTACTTGCACATAGTCGGGTCCATATCAACATACAAAGAAGCACCCAATGCATATCATGCATTTTATCATATTGTGATAACACATAAACCATTGTATAGCACAATTTCTGTAATACCCCGCACCCTCGTTGGACACAAATAAGACCTTATTGATCAAACGAATGATCGTTTGATGTGTATTGGCATGCTAAAGAGCAACAAAGGATGAAAGGAACGTTCAAGAATAAAATGCTTTGCGCGTGCAGAAACAACAATTAAATAATAATATTTTCATTGCAGAGGAATTAGTAAGCTAAAGGATGATTTGGAAGTAAACCGAGAAGTAATGATGTGTTTCGGGACCAAAAAAGGAAAGTAAAAAATTTTACAATAAAATAATATTTTATTTAATAAAATAATATTAAAATATTAATATTTTATATGTTGTTGGAATTAGTCATGAAAAATGGAATATGACCAATTTAAGTGGGGGAGAAGAAGTAAAGAAGAATTTTGAAGGAAAACGACGATAATTGTGTCAGCGTGATTTTATTAATTCGAGCTAACGCGGGTAAGTAAATATTTAAATATTATGGTGACACAGTGTTGGATTGCGATCTCGATATTTTGATTATACACGTGTAAGAAAAGGAAGATAGAAGGAAATTAGAATTTTTACACATGTCGGAAGAATTAATTTTAAAATATGAAAATTTGAGGGATGTGTGTTAAATAAAATGAAGTTAAGGCATAATATGTAAATATTATTGTTTTGAAGAAATAAAAATAAAATGAAAATAAAATAGATGATAAAATAATGAAGAAAAGATGTTGAAAAGTCAAAAAATATTTTTTTATGTACATGAGTGGCCACATGAGTCAAGAATGGAATGAGGACAAAAACAAAAGAAGAATAGAGGTGGTGGATGGGAATGAAGAAAAGTTAAAGTCATTTGGAATAATACTAAATTTGGAACCAAGTGGAGTGAATGGCCGACCATACAAAAAAATCAAAGGAACAAAGACATAAAGAAACAAAGAAAACAAAAGAAAAGAATGTAGAAATGATGGTGGGGTCGGCCATATGAGATGAAAGACAAGAGAAGTCGGTTATGAAGAGGAAAGAAAAGACCCAAAGGCTGAACAAAAGAATAAAGAAAGCAAAGAAAAGTTAAGTCAGTTGAGAGTAGAAGAAAGAAATGAAGAGAAAAAGGGAGAGAAAGAAAAATCGTGGGAGAGGAAGAGAAAAGGAACAAAAAAATTCTGCTCTTTTCTTGGCACAATTTTGCTGCACTTTGGGGGAGGAAAAGAGAGCTTTTTGCTGCAATTTTTGGAGGAAGAAAAAGCTAAAAATTTTAAGGTAAGAAAGCTGATTTTTTTAGGTTAATTGTAGGAATTTTTGAGGTTTTTATGGCTGATTTTTGCTGCTAAAAATTTAAGCTGCTTGATGCCAATTTGTGCAGAAAAATTGGAATTGTTTGCCGCCAATTTGTGCAGAAAAATTGGAGCTGTTTGCTACCAATTTGTGCAGAGAAATTGGAGCTGTTTGCTACCAATTTGTGCAGGAAAATTGGACAGCATAGTGCTACCAATTTGAGGGAGAAAAGGCAGCTTGGTACTGCCAAATTTTTTAGGAAAAGAGAGCTGAAAGTGCTGCCATCTGAGGAGGAAAAAACGAGCCAAGGAGAAGAAAAAAAAGAAAAGAAAATAAATAGAAAATAAATGGGCATGACCCAATAGAAAATAAGTGGGCATGGCCTAATAGGAAATAAAAATAAATGGGCTTAGTCTAAATAGGAAAAATGGAGAAGCCCATGGAGAGGGCCCAAAGGTCTTAAAGAAATGAAAATGGCCCAATGGTAAGTTAATGTTATATTTTAAGATTTATGGGTAGTTTAATATTGTGCATATTTTGGATGAAAAATATGCAAGTTGCTTAAGGAATTTTTAATTAAGTTGCTACCCATACAAATGTGTGATTAAGTATACTGAGTTTAAATTGTTGCTAGGAAAGTTTGTCGTGGAGGCGTGCCGAACGAAGTATGTGACCGATAAATAGGAATAATTATATACGCGTATGAATTAATAGTGAAGTAATATCCCACTAGTATGAGGTGAATAGGGGGTGTCAACTTTAAAAATTCCGTATATATATATACATGTACGTATATTTTACGTGAAGTGCAAAATTTATGGAAAGCATGCGTTGATAGAATTTTAAGGAATTGTGGGTGTAAGTTATTTTTAGAAATCATTTGAAATATATATATATATATA
>NC_030851.1:20138123-20155375 GCF_000208745.1 Theobroma cacao | reverse complement strand
ATCAAAGGAAATTGTGCCTTATTGTTTGTGTGGTGTGCATTCATGAAATTTATTACATATTCACCATGCTATTTTGATACAAAATATCATGCAAATATTTACAATGAACATTTTACGAAAAGAGAGTTTTAACGTGATGTGGAGACCGATATTTTGAGAAAGATTTAAAATATCCCCTTGAAGATCAAATTTGAATTATTTTAAAAGATGATTTCATTTTAACTAAGAAATTCAAGAGTAATTGGAGATTGCTACTTGTTATGTTATAAATTGTATTTTGAATCGAATGGCTTATGACAATATTTGCATGAATGGCTGAATTGGTATTTGTGTTGAAATATATGAACTGTGTATTTAGCCTTGAGAGGCTGGATTGTGAAATAATTATCATGTCATGCTATTGCAAATTTTATTGTATAGTGTGTTTAGCTTGCTGCAGTGGGTGGGTTCTGTGGACCAGCCTATTAGAGGGGCAAGAAATTCGGTTATATTCTTACCTCAGTTGGAGAGGCGTGTAGGGTAACTCTCGAGGTACAACTTTAGAGTTCACTTCACGCGAAACCACCACGCGAGGGTGAACTCAGCCAACGCCAAGGAACGACTATGTTTTCAAAATAAAAATATGATTTATGCGTACATAACTTTTTAACAGGCTTGGCGGATTCGGTTGGGATAGCCCCAAGCCAAGGTATCCCTGACAACCGAGTATGAGAATGATTTTGGCACAAGCCAAGTTTTTAAGAAAGTCATAAGCTATGTTGTTTATTTTTGACAAAAAATGTACTGGTTTTATATGAGTTGAAATAAGTTTTAATATTATGAATTATATTTCTTTACATGGTGAAAAAGGAATTAAACGGTTTTTCGCAGCTCCTCTATTTGTTTATCTGTGAAATGAATCTTTAATTCCTCGCATATGGGGTGAGTTATGATTTGGGCATGATTTTAAATATTATTTGGTTTTGTGGGAGCTTGCTAAATTTTATTGATTTGATTCGAAAATGATTATTAATATATTTTGATGCAAAAAATTTTATTACCTTGATTATTTATACTTTATAAGAAATTCTCGATTTTTATATAAGGCACAAACCCCCGTTTGAAATGAATTGCTTTTAAAATCTTGCATTTTTATATTCAACTGATCTACCATTTGCTTGTTTCCCATCTATGCTCTACTTGCTGAGTCGATGATTATCACCGAGTCTATGAGACTCACACCATTTTATTTCCCCTTTTGTAGATAGGGATCAGCCTAGCATGTAGTCAGTGATGCGTTCGGTCCACCGTGAATGGGTAAAGGCATCTTCTAGCATTTTATTTTGAGTCGGTCCACTGTTAGAGGTCAAGTCGTAGCATTTTATTTATTAAGTTGTAAACAAATTCTAAATTTTTATATAAGCATTAATTTAGAGATCATAGATTTTTATGCATATACTTATGAATAAAAGGAAAAAGTTTGTATTGATTTTTATATTTATGGTTCAATTTTGTGTATGAAAGTATCAATATTATATGGTGATTGAATGTAGTGGATTAATGAGCAAATTCTAGACAGGCTTTTCAAGACGTGGTGGGTATTTTCCTAAAGTCTTGGACGCTAACAGCGACCGGGGAAAGGTCGTTGCAATAGTGGTATCAGAGCCCTAGGTTTAGTTGAGTGCTAGGATATTCTTGTGTCAAACAGCGGAGTAGTGGAGTTGACGTAGAGTCTTGTTTATAGTCAGTGACTACGGTACCGATTATAGACAGGAGGCTGCATAGACTCTTTATCTTAGAAAACCATCTTGTGTAATCATAAGTGATGATTAAAAAACAAGAATTGATTGTAGATGTCCAGGTTTGAGATGCCACCCGAGACACGAACTATTGTTGGAAATATTTTAAGTAAATACTTCTAATGAAATGGTGATATGATGATATACTCCTTCGACCAAGAGTGGAGGAAAGTGACCAAGAGTGGAGGAAAGTGAAGTCGGACTAATAAGTCTGCAATAACTCATTCACTTGGTGGAGTTAAAACTTGAGCCATGATTGTCAATGGAAAGAAATTTGATGACTATGGATGATATTTGAGGACGATATAAAGGAGAACCTACGATAATGATAATAAGAGGTATATTTTGACTAGAATAAATAATGATCGTTGAGATCCACTCTAGGTTTATAAATTTAAGTATTAAGGAGATGTAAACTAATGCTCAAGTGCACGGAAGTTAATGCACTGTGTTAATTAAGTTTGTTCTGACTAAATATAAAAGGTGTTGAACCTCTGAAATATTTTATATGCGAATATGTGGTGTATAGCAGCTTAAATGGAGCTGGTTTTAAATTTAATTAAGTAATGATAAGATCCAAAGGTTTGATGGAACTATGTTGGGTTGTAGTTATTAGTGCATGAATCAGCTCAAGGTTGAAATTAGATATTGGCGATAATATCGAGGGACATTTAAGTAAAATCTATATTAAGTTTTATTAATATCAGAGTTGATTGTGTAGATGTTAAAGGGAAAGTAATGGTATATTGGTGTAAAGTGATAACACAAGGACGATTGAAGGTAATCCTAATAATGAAATTGGTTAATGAGAATCCCCTTATGTAGAAATTGAAATTCAAAAATGCAAGAAGTGCATATGATTCACATGAATCTAAATCTTAGGTGAGTAATTAATATCAAAATGAATAAAGATGTATCCGATGAAAGTACAAAAGGTCAATGAGAAACGAGAATGACTTTTAGGAATTGTGATATTGTATAAGATCCAGTGATCTCATAATGATGAACCTAAAGAGTTAATAAGGTCATAAAGCATATGCGGATACCAGATTGTGATTGGATTAGCGATGGAAGAAATACGAATGTTGTTACAATCGCACCTAAAAAGTTTAGGGATAATTAATGTAATCATACCAAGTTAGTTCAATATGGTTCGGATTAATAGCACGAACACTTTGGGGTGATCTTAAAATAATGTCCATTGGGAACCAATAAGTGGAATGTTAATAAGCATACATTGAAATGTTAAGGTTATGAAAGGTTTTGGATATCAACCTTTGATTATTTAAAGTTTCAACGAGATTGTATTAAATGAGGTGTTTAAGGGTTTTGGAAATGTATGGAAAGGTGTGAGAATGCACTAGTGTGACTATTTATTAAAGTTCGAACTTGGATGGTCATCAATGGTTGGTGAGTAACCAAACAATGTGCAAGTAAATGAACAAAAGGAGTTAAGATTGGTAGGTAAGAGTGGAACTCTAATGATGAGATTGTGTTCACTGCTTTCGACATTGAACTATAAGTTATGAACTTGTATCCACTCTGTGAACACCTTGATGATATAGTTCGAGAAATTTTTCGCTATGAGAAACATTAAAGCTCAAGGAGAAAAAGGCCATATAGTTAAGTTGGGATTCGTGACTAATATGTCACATAAGTATGAAGATGAATTGCAAATATATAAGGATGCTTGGAAATGTTGATTTGAGGCAATGATTATCTCACCGATATCTAGATCTGATGATGTTATGGTCTCGATATGCTTGTAAATACAAGACATAAATTGTGAAATATACCTTCCTCATCAGTTTCAATTTATTTAATTAATTATCAATGTAAAGTGCCTAAAAAAAAAGGATAGGCAAAGGATAAATTGTATTACGAATATTTATAGAACGAGGGTGATATGGTTTGATTAAATGATATTGCCCTTAGTGAAGGAATAGAAATACGTTATGGGAATTATAAAGATCCATTTAGGAAGAGAAGATGATTTGAGATTTTGAATATTCATATACTAGCAAAGGCTTTGGTAATGAGACCGTGAGATTTGGCATTTAGAGTAAAATTTGAGGAATTTCAAGTTAGATATGTTGTATGCAGTTGATGATGAACAAATTAGCTATTGATTAAAGAGATTGATTAAGATTATAAAGATATATACAAGAATATCATTAATTATCGAAATGTCTTGTGATATAAGTTGAAATTATTTAGCAAGCACTTGATCATGAAAGTACTGGAGTTTTATTTTCTAGAATATAGTTACTAATGGTTATTAGATTTGAATCATCTCTGATGTTAAATATATCTGAAATAAATAAAACATGTCTTGATCTTTAAGTATTATGAAATGCTCGCATGGAAATGGTATGGAAGTGTGTAAATCGAAATAAAGATAGGTTGACAAGTTAGACCCGTAGTCAATGGTTGGATAAATGTTCGAATGTCGGAAGGTTTGATAAAGGATCAAGGTAGAGGAAACTGTAGATGGCTATGTAAACACGCATAATTGATGATTTAAGAATGATTTGATGGAGGTGTGACCAGGATTAATGATATATTTAATTTCTCTTTATAGGAGGAAGAATAATATCAATTGAATTCGAGAAGTGTGGTACTTATAAATAAAAGTAATATGACATTGCCGAGTTTTCTATAAAGATTGGAAATTGATTTAATTCATAAGATCGAGATCTTATATGGAGAATGTCCAACAAAAGTGATGTAGAAGAATTTTAGAATTTTTATTGTTCACCGTATGTTGGTTAGAATTCGAGGATGGATTTATTTTTAAGTGGGGGAGATTGTAATACCCCGCACCCTCGTTGGACACAAATAAAACCTTATTGATCAAACGAATGATCGTTTAATGTGCATTGGCGTGCTAAAGAGCAATAAAGGATGAAAGGAACGTTCAAAAATAAAATGCTTCGCGCGTGCAGAAACGATAATTAAATAATAATATTTTCGTTGGAGAGGAATTAGTAAGCTAAAGGATGATTCAGAAGTAAACCGAGATGTAATGATGTGTTTCGGGACCAAAGAAGGCAAGTGAAAAATTTTAAAATAAAATAATATTTTTTTAATAAAATAATATTAAAATATTAATATTTTATATGTTGTCGGAATAAGTCATGAAAAATGGAATACGACTAATTTAAGTGGCGGAGAAGAAATAAAGAAGAATTTTGAAGGAAAACGACGATAATTGTATCAGCGTGATTTTATTAATTCGAGCTAACGCGGGTAAGTAAATATTTAAATATTATGGTGACACCGCGTTGAAATGCGATCTCGATATTTTGATTATACACGTGTAAGGAAAGGAAGATAGAAGGAAATTAGAATTTTTACACATGTCAGAAGAATTAATTTGAAAATATGAAAATTTGAGGGAAGTGTGTTAAATAAAATGAAGTTAAGGCATAATATGTAAATTTTATTGTTTTGAAGAAATAAAAATAAAATGAAAATAAAATGGATGATAAAAAAATGAAGAAAAGATGTTGAAAAGTCAAACAATATTTTTATATGTACATGAGTGGCCACATGAGTCAAGAATGGAATGAGGACAAAAACAAAAGAAGAATGGAGGTGGTGGATGGGAATGAAGAAAAGTCAAAGTCATTTGGAATAATAGTAAATTTGGAACCAAGTGGAGTGAATGGCCGGCCATACAAAAAAATCAAAGGAACAAAGACACAAAGAAACAAAGAAAACAAAAGAGAAGAATGTAGAAATGATGGTGGGGCCGACCATGTGAGATGAAAGACAAGAGAAGTCCATTATGAAGAGGAAAGAAAGGACCCAAAGGCTGAACAAAAGAATAAAGAAAGTAGAGAAAAGTTAAGTCGGTTGAGAGTGGAAGAAAGAAATGAAAAGAAAAAGGGAGAGAAAGAAAAATCGTGGGAGAGGAAGAGAAAAAGAACAAAAAAATTCTACTCTTTTCTTGGCACGATTTTGCTGCACTTTGAGGGAGGAAAAGAGAGCTTTTTGCTGCAATTTGTGGAGGAAGAAAAAGCTGAAAAATTTGAGGTAAGAAAGCTGATTTTTTTTTAGGTTAATTGCTGAAATTTTTGAGGTTTTTATGGCTGATTTTGGTGCTGAAAATTCAAGGTTTTTGCTGCTGAAATTGTGTGAATTTGTGCAAAAAAATTGGAGCTGTTTGCTGGTAGTTTATGCAGGAAAATTGGACAGCTTTGTGTTGCCAAAATTGAGAAGTTTTGTTACTAGAAATTGACCTAGAAATCTGCTAATTTTAGAGCAGAAAATGACAGTAAAAAGGGTGAGAAAATGAGGCTTTTGGTGATCGTTTTTGAGAGGAAAGGAAGAAAGGAAGCCACGGTGGTGAAAAGAGGAAGACATGGTGGTGAAGGGAGTGACGGTGGAAGAGAGAAAAAGAAAGAAAAAGAAAAGAAAAGAAAAGAAATAGAAAATAAACAATGGGCATGGCCCAAATAGAAAATAAATGGGCATAACCTAATAGAAAATAAGTGGGCATGGCCCAATAAGAAATAAAAATAAATGGGCTTAACCCAAATAGGAAAAATGGAGAAGCCCATGGAGAGGGCCCAAAGGTCATAAAGAAATGAAAAAGGCCCAATGGTAAGTTAATGCTATATTTTAAGATTTATGGGTAGTTTAATATTGTGCATATTTTGAATGAAAAATATGCAAGTTGCTTAAGGAATTTTTAATTAAGTTGCTACCCATATAAATGTGTGATTAAGTATACTGAGTTTAAATTGTTGCTAGGAAAGTTTGTGGTGGAGGCGTGCCGAATGAAGTATGTGACCGACAAATAGGAATAATTATATACTTGTACGAATCAATAGTGAGGTAATATCCCATTATTATGAGGTGAGTAGGGGGTGTCAATTTTAAAAATTCTGTATATATATATACATGTACGTATATTTTACGTGAAGTGCATAATTTATGGAAAGCATGCGTTGATAGAATTTTAAGGAATTGTGGGTGTAAGTTATTTTTAGAAATCATTTGAAATATATATATATATATAGATATATATATATTAGACGTAAAGTGTTTTAAATCGGGAAACAAGCTTTTCGAAAAGATTTTCATCAAAGGAAATTGTGCCTTATTGTGTGTGGTGTGCATTCATGAAATTTATTACATATTCACCATGCTATTTGATACAAAATATCATGCAAATATTTACAATGAACATTTTACGAAAAGAGAGTTTTAACGTGATATGGGGACCGATATTTTGAGAAAGATTTAAAATATCCCCTTGAAGATCAAATTTGAATTATTTTAAAAGATGATTTCATTTTAACCAAGAAATCCAAGAGTAATTGGAAATTGCTACTTGTTGTGTTATAAATTGTTTTTTGAATTGAATGGCTTATGACAATATTTGCATGAATGGCTGAATTGGTATTTGTGTTGAAATATATGAACTGTGTATTTAGCCTTGAGAGGTTGGATTGTGAAATAATTGCCATGTCATGCTATTGCAAATTTTATTGTATGGTGGGTTTAGCTTGCTGTAGTGGGTGGGTTCTGTGGACCAGCCTATTAGAGGGGCACATAATCTAGTTATATTCTTACCTCGGTTGGAGAGGCGTGTAGGGTAACTCCCGAGGTACAACTTTAGAGTTCACTTCAAGCCAAACCACCACGTGAGGGTGAACTCAGCCAATGCAAAGGAACGACTATGTTTTTAAAATAAAAATATGATTTATGCGTACATGACTTTTTAACAGGCTTGGCAAATTCGGTTGGGATAGCCCCAGGCCAAGGTATCCCTGACAATCGTGTATGAGAATGATTTTGGCACAAGCCAAGTTTTTAAGAAAGTCATAAACCATGTTGTTTATTTTTGACAAAAATGTAATGGTTTTATATGAGTTGAAATAAGTTTTAACATTATGAATTATATTTCTTTGCATGGTGAAAAAGGAATTAAACGGTTTTTCGTAGCTCCTCTATTTGTTTATCTGTGAAATGAATCTGTAATTCCTCGCATATGGGGCGAGTTATGATTTGGGCATGATTTTAAATATTATTTGGTTTCGCGGGAGCTTTCTAAATTTTATTGATTTGATTCAAAAATGATTATTAATATATTTTGATGCGAAAAATTTTATTACCTTGATTATTTATACTTTATAAGAAATTCTCGATTTTTATATAAGGCACAAACCCTCGTTTGAAACGAATTGCTTTTAAAATCTTGCATTTTTATATTCAACTGATCTGCCATTTGCTTGTTTCCCATCTACGCCCTACTCACTGAATCGATGATTACCATTGAGTCTATGAGACTCACACCGTTTTATTTCCCCTTTTGCAGATAGGGTTCAACCTAGCGTGTAGTCAATGACGCGTTCAGTCCACCGTGAATAGGTAAAAGCATCTCTTAGCATTTTATTCTTAGTCGTTCCGCTGTTAGATGTCAAGTCGTAGCATTTTATTTATTAAGTTGTAAACAAATTCTAAATTTTTATATAAGCATTAATTTGGAGATCATAGATTTTAATGCATATACTTATGAACAAAAGGAAAAAGTTTGCATTGATTTTTATATTTATGGTTCAATTTTTTATATGAAAGTATCAATATTATATGGTGATTGAATGTAGTGGATTAACGAGCAAATTCTAGACAGGCTTGTTCGAGACTTGGCGGGTTTTTTCCAGAAGTCTTGGACACCGGCAGCGACCGAGGAGAGGTTCTTGCAATTTCACAATATAAAATCACTTTACCAAAGGCTTGTTCCCAAGGTACATTTTCAAAGAAAAATGGATAAAATCTTTCAAATGTTTGTACAATTGCATTCACAATCCCAAAACAAATTTTGAAATGCAAGTCCACTCACCAGTATTGTTGAGTCTTTAATCGACTCTAACTTCACTAATGGTCCAATTGGGATGGTGTGGCTTCTTTGGAACCTATCATCACATTAGCATCACCATTAATTCAAGCCACATACTTACAAATTCTAAAAGCTATCTCTTAGCTAGCTTTCAATTGCCATTTAAATGGCTATCTATATTCACTACCTTAACCACTCTAAAATGAATAAACATCCTACTGTAAAACATTCACAAGCCTAATCATTAGCCACCCTCAACATTTAAAATCAACTTTAATTTAATGTTCACCTTGATAGCCTTGAAATTTTAAAATTCTTTCCAATAGTTTTTCCAAGCTATTATAGAGGCTTTCTTTCTCTTTCTCTCTCTAAACACCTAGCTAGTGAGAGAAAGTATGGAAGTGGGATTTTTCAAGGGTTTTAAAGAGAGAGAGTGGAAGAGCACAAGGGTTTATGGAAAGGGTGCACCAAAAGCATGAAATTTGGAGCTATTTAAGGAAGGTTGTGGAGCTTTCTTATTAAGCTTTCCTGGAGATTGGGAAGCAATGTGAAAGAGAAGAAGAAGAAGAAGAAGAGCTATTGGAGAATGTAGAAGCTGCTAGAAGAAAGAGACATTTATAGCCCAAGCTTATCCACTCCACTTAAATTACCAAAATGCCCCTCCACAAATTAGCTTATTCTCCTCCAATCTTTTATGCAATCTTTTTACTTTTTTGACTCTAGGACAAGGTCCATAATGGTCTAGAAATGCTCGAGTTCATGAAAACTTAAAAATTCTAACTTAAGGTGAAAAATGACCATTTTGCCCCTATCGTGAAAATCATCAAAATTTTTGTTTCCTTGTCATTTTACCCATATTTTCATCATTCATTTATACCTTAGGTCTACTTAGACCATAATATTGTTTAAAATCTTACTTTTATGGGCTCACTAAAGAAATGACGAAATTACCCCTAACAAGGGATATCGCGTATATTACTAACTATGAGTCTATAAAGGTCAAGGTCTCACAGTACTGACGAGTTTGTCGATAACAAGTCGAGGACTGTTAATGTAAGTAATAGAAATGAGTTAACATATTTTAATTATATTATTGAATATGTGTATATGTTACTTAACAATTTCATTAATATATAATGTCATTTTCTTTTCTATTTGTAAGAATCTTATACATCTGCTCTTTTGCAAAAGTACGTTATGATCCATCATGCCAACTAGAGTTCAATCCTATAGCATGGTCAGAGTCAATTAGAGGGTCGCAAATCGCTCGAACCCACATCTACGAGTTTAGCACCAAGATGTGACTTGCTACACTATTTGCCCTAATTGTGACATTTGAGTCTACCTATGGTCTGATGCCTTCTATTGCTACTACACGAGTTTCATTATTTGAACCTGAGGGTTACCAAGAAATGAAGCATGATGTGAAAGAGTTGAAGATTGACGTGCATGATATTAAGTTCATCATGAAGGTTATCCTTGAGAGGCTTCTAGATCCAGTTGGTAGGTCTTCATCATCACAGTAGTTGTACCTTGAGTCACAACAACAATCTCCCATTTCTAATGATTTCGCTGATGGACAATCATAATTCCCTTTCGTTGTGCTGTAGATTCCTTATATTAATGTTTTTCATTGATTTTGAGATAACATTTCTTTTTTAATTTTTAAAATATTTGGAGTAATTTTTTGAACAAAATTATTACTTTTAATATATTAATATTATTATTATTCAATGCAAGAAACACAAAATAAAAAAATTACGGAAAGTTAATTATTACTAACGAAATTATCAATGGAATTCTTTTAATATCGACGTATCTTATTTTTATTATCAATGGAATTTGTTTCATTACTGACTGAATAATACACATTATCGATAGAACATGAAAAAAATTTTAGTTGCTAATTTCGTAGGTAAATTCGTCGATAAATTACCAATGACTTCACCGATCACGAGAGTCGTTGTTACATTACCAACAGATTTATGACAGTAAAACTTTTGATTGGTGACTTTATCGACGAAAATTTTAGTTGGTGATGTTACCAATGGAATTTTAAAATATTGATGGAAACTTATTATTGATAGGGTAGTTTTGACTGATTATTGACGGATTTTTCTGATGGTAAAACCTAATTTTTTAGTAATTATGCTCAGAAAACCGCAACATGTGTAGTGGAAGTATGCACTTAGAATGTGCTCTCCTAGTCTAATTAAAAGTATTTTTTCAAAGTACACCTACAAAAGCAAAATTTAATCAGTAGTAGATTTTCTTAAGCAACTTAACATCTAACTTAGCTTAAAATAATCTAAATTCAATTGACCTAACATAATTAACTATAATTAAATAAAAACTAAAAATACTTCAAATCTATGCTAAAACTCAAGAACCTAGCAACTTAATAGCTAAAATTAAGAACAAATAACTCTATATCATAGAGTGATGAATACTTTCCTGGTACCATGTTTTCCTGGTTTGAATGAGGTATCGAGACTTCCATAGTGGGTCTTGATACTTTTAAAATTTCCTTGTGCCTTAATACTTTTGCCCTTGTAACTCAATTTTTGATCTCGGGTTGAAAGGTCTCAAGACTTATGAACAAAGTCTTGATACTTTTGCCTTTAAAGCTCAATTTTGCTCTTGAGTTGAAAAGACTTGATTGAGACTTTTTTATTAGGTTTATATACTTTTGAAATTTCCTTGTGTCTCAATACTTTTGCTCTTGTATCAATTTTTGATCTTAGGTTGAAAAGTCTCAAGACTTATGAATTAACTCTCGATACTTTTGCACTTGAAGCTCAATTTTTGCTCTCAAGTTGAAAATTCTCAAGACTTACTACATAAGTCTCGATACTTTTGATTGAGCATTTTAGTATATTAGTTTCTATTAGCAAAGTATTGAAACTTCAAGAGAAGGTCTCAATACTTACAGCTTAAACACTTGTTTTTTAGCCATTTTTGAGCTTTACTTTGTTCAAACACTTAACCATTTTCATTTTATCATTCAAGAGGTTTTTGAAGCATTTTAAAGTCTTATGTTCGCAATTTTTGATCATTTGTTTTAGACATTTCAAAACATGACCAATTTTAAAGCTAACAATCTCCCTTTTAAGATATGACAAAAATAATGAGTAAATTTGCAAATTTGAAGTAAAGTTCCCTCTAAATCTAAGAGTTTGAATGTTTTGTTTGGATGTTTTAAAAATTATTGAGGTCTTTATAGAAACACTCCCTTGCTTTCTATTGAGTTTGAAAAATATTTGAGTTAAAAAATCTCAATGTTAGGTTTAAAAACATTATGCTTGAGAACTATAAGGTTTGACAAATTTCTTGAAATTATTCTCCTCTTTTCGTTATATAAAAAAGAATGGCATTTTCAAATAGCAAAATCAATTTAAAAGCTTAGATATTAGGAACTTCATACCAATATTAGCCACATCGATAGCCACATCACCAATATACCAACATTTTCAAGTAACAATATGCTGGAAGTCATTAACCAAAGAGAATATGTATACATACTTAGCAAAGGAAAGTAAGGGATAATGGACTAATGAGAAGAAGCACAAGGTTGTCAAAACATCAACCATCCAACTAAACAAAACATTAACCATCCACAATTAACAAAACAAGGAACCCAAGTGTCATTACCAAAGACAAATGAAAATGCAAATGTTATGTAAATGTACTAGCCATCCAACTAAAGACTTTTCAAAGCAAAAAATGTAACATGTATCCCATGAGCTCATGATGATGATGGTGGTCTAGGAGGCGAAAATGATGATGAATCCATAGCGGAGTAGAAATCATTTTGCAAAGTGACGACTCATGTGTTGAGAGCATAAATCCTATCCAACAACGAAATGTGCGATGATTTTATCCTAGCTATTAGATGAATCTCCATGTTTGCCATATAATTCATAAGACCATTCAATGTTCGCTTAAAAGTAGGGATGTTATGGGCATCACTTGCTGTAGCTAGTTGTTCATAAGCTTTTTCCTCATTTTCGCTTTCTTCTTCTTTTCCACCCCCTTTCTTCCTCTTTTTCTCCCTTATCACTTTCCTTTAGTGCATGCCTTTTTGGAACCCATTGATCACCTCTAAGTTCATAGCCTAATTTTCTGATTATATGACTATTGATGGTAATGTGTATTGGGTGAAAGGTAGGAGGGTCACATTAGTATTTTGACCATGAAAGTCAATGATTTGATTAATCACCATGACATAAATTAATTGCTTCCTAGCACCAGTAATAACTTTCATCATATTAAAGAATATGAATTTTGAGAGATTGATTTTGGTGTTTCTCTTAGTGTGGTGCATCAATGACATTTCCTGACTTTTGACCAATGAGTATTTAATGCCTATTGGTTTAATGGTCCAGGCCACAATCAAATGAAGAATGTAATAAAAGAAAGGTAACATGATCGCATTCGTAGTGCCTTTGGCAGTAGATGCAAGATAATTAAAGGTTTCTCGAAATAGGACTTCTTCTCTTAGGTTTGTTTGAACATGACTTATAGCTCCAGATTCGTCTAACTTAAGGATTTGTCCAAGGATGGGAGCAGCGATGGTGATCTTTTGGCCCATGATATAGGTGATGAACTTTTCACAATGGGATACCTCGTCACTTCCATCAATACTAAACCTATGATAAAAAATTCATGCTAGTTGCACATACTAATTCCTATTTAAGCTCAAATATTCAAACCATCCTAATTGCTTAAAGTTTCTATGTAAGGCAACCTTATTTCTTAAAGATAATTGAAATCTATAATTCAGCTAGGGTATTGATAACTCTATGATATAGAGTTATTTTTCCACATTTTGATTATTAAAAATAGCTAAGTCCTTGTGTTTTTAAGTAATTTTAGTTAGTTTTTATGCTTTTCGTTATTAAGTTTAGTGCATGTTGAACTACTTTAATTAGAGTAATTTTAGCTCATTTTTATGTTAAAAGTCCTAATTTGAGCCATTATTGATTTAATGTTTGTTTTAAAGGTTCTCAAGTGCATAAAGATTTAAGAAAGTGAATTGCGTAAGGATGGCTAGGTGTACATTTTTACTAAACATGCTTTGGTATTTTGGGCATAACTCTTGCTACAAAAGTCCAATTGATATGATTTTTGGACCATTAGAAATATAAGAGGAAGGGATACAACTTTTTTGATTATCAATTTGCCTAGTTGATAACTCTATTATATAGAGTTATTTTGACACATTTTGGGGGCTTAAGTAGTTAGATCTTTGAGATTTTAGGTTTGAATCGTAGTATTTTAAGTCTTTTTCTAGTTTAAGTTTGATTATTTAATTGAGTAGTTAATTTAAGTTATTTTAATTAAATTTTATGTTTTTTTGTTTTAAATTACTTTAAGAGTAGTATTGGTAATTTTTCTTATTACTTTTGTAAGAAATTTGTTGAAAAATGCTCATTTAATGAAAATTCGTGAAGTATGGTGGTTCTTTCATTTGTATATGTTGTGGTATTTTGACCGTATCTTTATCTACAGAACTCCAAATGAAGTGATTCTTAGACCTCTAGACTTCTAAGAAGAAGGGCTAACAAATTTATGTTTACTACTTTACCAAGTTCGGATTGGATCATGGTCAAAATATTTGTCTAATTTAGAGCACTGCAGTAGTATGCATGGACTAAACATAATGCAGTATTTGCAGTATATCTTTCAATCCAGAGTCCAATTTACATGATTCTTAAGCCATTTGACAGATAAGAGACAAGAATACAACTTTTATGTTTACCACATTTCTTAGTTCAGACAAGATCAAGTGAAAATCATGTTCGAAGTTGATAGACTACTGCAGTGCTGGCGAAATGAAGCTCACCATACAATTTTCCCAAGAGCTCAGTGCTGTAGTGTTGGAGAAGTAGCATTGCAGCACTACTATAGCAAAAATCCAGTGCCACAGTGCAAAGAAATCAAGGTTGCGGCATTAGGCGATCTTCCAAAAATAAAAATTTGATGGGATTTTGGAAATTAGGTTACTTGGATCCTATTTAAGGGACCTTTTTCAAAGGTTTTAAGGGGGAGGCAACAACCAACTATTCTGGAGATTTGGAGCCAATAACAAAGCAAGAAAACAAGAGAATTTGAAAGAGAATTGAGATTGTGAAGCTTCAACACTTAGTTTTTTTCCCTACTTTTGTGTTTCTTTTATTTTCTTTTAGTTTTTTTCTCTACTTTTGTGTTTCGTTTATTTTCTTTGACATGGATTCATGGCTAAATTTCTTTGGATGTTGTTTTGATTAGTTATTATGAGCTAAATTATCCTTCTAGGATTGAGGTGGATTTCAACATGTAGTTTGAATATTTGTTTCTCTTTTATTTATCATGAATGGGTGTAGTTTTGCTTATTCAAATATGTTTTTAATGCTTTTGATTGCTTAGCCAACAATTAACTGATTTGTGAATCTAATTGAGACTCGACAGAGAGATTTTAGATTGGATTAAGGTTTGAATAGTGTATGTTCACGTCACTTAGGTGATATGATTCACGATTTGGGTAGACATAAGCTAATTGCCATACATAGCCACATTAGGACACTTGCTTAATGAACTTAATTTAATTGATTCCTATAGACATATAGTGAACTAATTAAGTTAGGTATTTGCACAAGCAACTCGATGGAGACTTGTCCATAATTTTGAGTTCTAGGTTAGTAAAACCACCCAGGAAAGATAAATAACAAGAAAAGCTGGTATCAGATGAAATGTTGAATGAACCCATAATCCTAGGTCTTTAATATACTACTTTTCTCAACTTAGTTAGTTTGTTAGTTAATTTAGTGTTTATTTTAATATGGTTTTAATTAATTTTTTGCAAATTTCGATTACTTAAATAAGATTAATTTGTTATAAGATTTTAATTAATTTGTTATAAGATTTTAGTACTCAGTAAAAATTTAGGAACAAATCCCCATGGGAATGATACTTTACTTCATCACTATATTACTTGTTCAATATGTATACTTGCATGTGCAAAATCGACAACAAGTTTTTGGCATTGTTGTTGGGGATTGTGTTTTCATCGTTATTTGCTAATATTAAAATTTTATGGATTAGTCTTAATTTAAGTTTATTTTTGTTTTGCAGTTGTGTTTAGCTGTTGTATGAGAAGAGCAAACAACTTGGAAACTATCCTGTGTGATCCAGAAATTGACCAAACATTTCGCAGACTTCAACAAGATGTTTACTCCAGTAAATACAATGGTTGATCAATAGGGTGAACAACAAATCCAAGAGTGTGTAGTAGCTAACAATCATTGCTTAAGGGATTATGCTGTTCCTTTGGTACATGGAATTCCATCGAGCATTCGAAGGTTAGCTATTCAAGCAAACAATTTTGAAATCAAGCCAGCTATCATCACCATGATTCAAACATCGGTTCAGTTTTGGGGTCTTCCAAGTGATGATCCAAATGGCCATATATCAAACTTCTTGGAGATTTGTGACACGTTCAAGCACAATGGTGTCACAAATGACACAATTCAATTGAGGCTTTTTCCCTTCTCATTGAGGGATGAAGCTAAGGTGTGGCTAAATGCACTCTTTACTAGCTCCATAACAACATGGGATGATCTTGCTCAGAAATTTCTTGCCAAATTCTTCCCTCCGGCTACGACAGTAAATATGCGAAATGACATCACTCATTCATGCAGCAAGATTTTGAATCGTTGTATGAGGCTTGGGAAAGATACAAAGAATTACTTCGACAGTGTCCTCATCATAGGCTTCCAAAGTGGCTTTAGGTGCAAACTTCTACAATGGTTTTAGTGGGCATGTTCGAGCCACCATTGATGCCGCAATGGGAGGAGCTTTGATGGCTAAATCGATTGATGAAGCATACGATTTGTTGGAGGAGATGGCTATAAACAACTACCGGTGGCCAACAGAGCAAGTAATGCATAGGAGAGTAACTGGAATTCATGATGTAAATGCTTTTTCGGCATTAACCTCTCAGGTAACTGTTCTAACTAAAACTCTTGAATCTTTTGGTACTAATAGTTGGCAAAGTCCTTTTGTAGCTTGTGAGATAATTGTCACGACCCAATTTCTCGAGCAATGACCGGCGCATGAGCTCAATGAGGATAGCTCACTAAGCCCAAGCAAGCCTATCCATTTACCTTTGCATAACAAATTTATCATATCATGCATACCCACACACCTTTTCTCGGGTGTGAACATATCCAAAACACAATGGCATTATCGATAATATAATACATGCACTATACCAGTCATGTATTTAGCAATTTACATTGCATACACTATTCATATTGTTATATTGTTTTCACAATACAAAAGGACCCAAGACTTCCAGCGGAGACATTTACAATAAAAGGGATTACTATCGAATGCCAGCCACATACCCACGAGATGCACTACGGGGACTCCTCGATCTAGGGTCCACCAGTCACCTATCTGAAAACATGAATTTTTATAAACGTGAGTACAATACTCAGTGAATGAACAAGGAAGGGAACAAGCATATCATAAGGAATGTTTATTGAAATCATGATGCATTCGTTTTCTCAAAACCATGCAATTGTTTTAGCTCTTTAAACCCCTCATGTAAATCCCACATGAGTAATCCACTTTACAATCCA
>NC_030851.1:20099762-20136236 GCF_000208745.1 Theobroma cacao | reverse complement strand
ATCTTGGCAAAAAATCTCAATTTTATCATCAAATGGTAAAAGGACCGTTTTGTCCCTAATTGGGTCAATTTTTCTGATGGACTCGAAACTGGACCTTGAACTCAATCACTATTCTAAGCCATTTTTTGGGTTTTAAAATTTTCAAATTCCTCTTAGAATTTCTATTTGAACTAGTTCAAGGCTCGATTTAACTTAGTTGTACCACTCGGTACAATACCGTCTTTTAATCGAGCTTGACAGGGTCTCACAATAATCATGCAAGTCATCAGTGTCCAAGCTCAACAGAGATAGTGCAATTTATGGGTAATAGATAGCAAAATAATCCTTACTCCAATAATTACAACAATGGGTAATAGATAGTAGAATAATCCTTACTCCAACAATTACAATATAGGGTGAAGGAATCATTTCAATTTCTCTTGGGCTAATAATCAAGGTTCGTCTTCAAATCCAAGGCCAAATGCACCTTAGGATTTCACCAGCAAGTCGGCGCACCTATGTCAGAAAAGAAGCCAACTGTGGAAGATCTGCTAAGGCAATATATGACATAGAATGATAGCATTATACAAAGTTAAATAGCTCTCATTCAGAGTCAAGTAGCATCAATTCAAAACCTTGAGACTCAAGTTGGTCAACTTGCCAATTTATTAAACAATTGATCTTAAGGAACATTGCCTAGTGATGCAGAGGTGAATCCAAAGAGTGAAGGTAAGGAACAAGTTATGGCAATCACTTTGAAGAGTGAAAAAAAGGTTGAACATAGTGTTAGGCAAGCTAATTTTCAAGATGAGCTTTTTGAGAATTGTAATACCCTGTATTTTTGTATAGAAGTCAATAAGACCTTATCGACAAGACAAAGGGTCAATTGGCACTAATTTAAGTGCCGAAGAGCAGAGACGGGTGAAAAGAATAGTTTGAAATAAAATATTCTGTATGCGAGAAAATAATATTAAAATAAAAAAATAATAATATTTTATCGAGGATGAATTAGAGAGTTAACAGGTGATTTAGAAGTGAACCAAGACAAAGTGAGACACTTTGGGACTCGAGGAGACAAGTGGAGAATTTTGGAATAAAATAATATTTTATTTATTGTTAAAATTAGTCATGAAGGAGGACTATATTGCTAATCTAAGTGGAGGAGAAGAAGTAAGAAAAAATTTCATAGAAAAATGACGTTAGTGGGGCCTACGTGCTTTCATTAAGTAAAGTAAGAGAGGGTAAGTATATATTTAAATATTATTGACATCTTGGTGAAGTATGAATTTGATAGTCTATTTGTATAAGTGCAAAGGAAGAAAAATAGAAGGAAAATGGAATTAAAGGAATGATGGGAGGACCTAATTGAAAAGAATAAGAAGTTGAGGGGTGGAATTGTAAATAATGAAAAGTAAAAGGGTGAAGTTGTAATTATGAACAAGTTGAAGGATCAAATTGTAATTTATGAAATGTTTGAAGGACTAAATTGTAAAGGATGAAAAGTTTGGAAGGTCAAATGGTAAGTAAGGAAATATTTGAGGACTTATGTGCAATTTCAACATTTCAAGTTAAATGAAAATTAACTAACCAAGGAAAATTAGATTATGTGGGAGGATGGAATATGTCACGACCCGGTATTCCCCTCGAGCCCGTGACAACCGTCGCGATGTCCCGATAGACATTCATTACCCAAAATGCAACCGAAACCCCACAAGGCTTTAATATCAGTTTTCACACCTCCCTTGTGAGCAACAATTGTTTAGTATCATGTTTTGAGAGATTATAAACTATTTCCAAATCAAAACAATAGAAAAATAATTTTTCACTCACAGGGACATTTTGGTCATTTTTCTTCAAAAGTCTCGAAATCAGCTAAAAATGTAGTATGCGAGTGGAAAACACATATTTCATAATCAAAAATAAGTTTAGATGTCTAAAACATTCATTTAAAGTGAAACTATAACTATTTGAATATAATAAAAATATTTAATAAAATATTATATTTTCTTATAAAACAATATTTATAGAGTTACCGGTAAATAATTTTTGTAGCGTAAAAGTTAAATAAATTCATACATACTGTAATACAGATAACTAAAGTATAAAATTTAATTTACAGTGACACATGGGCCTATGAACGACTAAAAGTATCACAAGTGGTAAACCAACAGTTTTTGAGGATGGAAGTCCAACTGTAGCCCTCAATAAAGTGAGCTATCTACTGACTATCCTGAGCCTGAAATGGGTGAAAAGGAGGGTGATGAGATTATATAATCCCAATGAGTAAACAAATACCATCTAAAATATCCAAAATTGAGTGAATAGAGACAGATTAAAATAGATCATCATACTGTAATTCATCACCTTTCAACTCATTTCAACCAAATAAAATCAATTCACATAAATCGAGTAATCAACATGGCTTATGAATTTCTTAAAACTTTGGCTCGTGCCAAAATCATTCTCATACTCAGTTATCAAGGATACCTTGGCCGAGGGCTATCTCAATCGAGTCTGCCAAGGCTGATAAAAAGTTATGTACGCATAAATCATGGTTTTATTTTGAAAACATAGCCGTTCCTTGGCGTTGGCTGAGTTCACCCTCACGTGGTGGTTTGGCATGAAGTGAACTCTAAAAGTGTACCTCGGGAGTTATCCTACATGCCTCTCCAATCGAGGTAAGAATATAATAGGGTTACCGTGCCCCTCTAATAGGCTGGTCCACGAAAACTCGTCCACTGCAGCGACTAATCAATAACCCACCAATTCAATAAAATTTAACAACATGACATGGTAATTTTATCATTATCCAACCTATCAAGGCAAACAACAGTTTATATATTTACAACACAAATACCAATTCAGCCATTCATGCCAATATTGCCATAAGCCAATCAAATAGAATCATAAATTCACAATTCATCAAATCGTCTCCAATTACTCTATTTTTAAAGCCATCATTCAATTTCGAGACAATTTATAAAATCATTTCATTTAAACACATTTTGTTTATAAAACATAAAGATTTACCATTTAAACTCATTTTTCATAAAATCACAAAATTAGATAAAAACCACTTTAGATAATTAAGACGATGGTAAGGTTACTCACTATTTCGGGAGTCGAATTTTGAGTACTCCGATTCTTGATCCTCGGGTACTATCTCCTTTACCTTTGCTAGAATGCTCACCACCTAGATTTACTACATTTGTGTTAAATTGTTAGAAAACCAATTCAGGCTATACTAATGCATGAAATGGAATGCAAATTGTTCGGATTATCGTCTACATGCGGTGTTGGCCTAACTCGATCTATCACCTGATTAATTGGCCAATACGTCCAATTCAACTCAAAATAATTCCATTTCTCTCCCAATAGTTCAAATCACCAAACACAAGTCAAATAACATAAAATTTAGCAAAACCATCCTCACATTTCTTCTTGAGAATTTCGGCCATGGTGAGTGCATCAACACTATGATTTTTCCTACTTGATTTTCTCACCATAATTCATCATTTCGTAATCAATTCACTTGAAATAAAATCAAATCCACCATCCACACTCTACATGGAAAATTCAGCCAATGATGGGTAATGGGAGAACATGAATTTTTCTTGTTTGTTTTTCATGCTACAGATCACTAACTAAAAACACTAAAATACATTGAAATCTAACCAAATCAAGCATCAAAATCTTTCTCTAAGTGTTCATCCAGCAAGATACCCATCATGAAATCATGTGATTCAACCATGAAAAATGTAAAAGAATGCATGGGAAAGGTAGATCACAAGTCAAAATCAAGAAATTTTACCTTTGATTGCTTGATTACTTGAAATCCACTAATTTTCTCTTGAATTTTCACCCTAGGGTTCTTGTTCTTCCTTTTCTTCCTTTGTTCTTGCTTTGGCCGGCCATATGAAGAGAAATGGGCTGATTTTGTGCTAATTTATAAGGAAAATAATAAATGGATGAAAATTTTACACATGTCACCATTCCATTGGTCCATGTGTTATACTTACCCATTAAGCAATCTCTCTCCACCACTTAAATTTCCTCAATTATTCATGATAATATTAGGTAAAATCCATATGCTGGACAAGTGTTGGATGGTGTAAAATTATTTTGCCCCTGAGGTGACAAAATGACTATTTTACCTTTATGCTCCAAAAAATGCCGAAATTAAAATTTTTCACTTCTCAAACTCTAATTATGTTCTAAATAGTCAATCTTGATCAAAAACTTCTTCCAACATTCCAATTTTAACCTCGGGTGGCAAAATGACCATTTTACCCCTAAGTCATGAAAATTTTAATTTGACTCCAAATCGGTCCTTGAACTCCGAATCACCATTTTAAGTCATTCTAGGGTTTTAAAATTCTCAATTTCATCTTAAAATCTCTATTTGGACTAGTTCGAGGCTTAATTCAATTTAATTGTACCATTTGGTACAATACCGTCCTTTAATGATTTTCAAGGTACCTAAGTAAACAAACATGCATTCTTATGTAGGAATGGCATAATAAACATATTGTAGAGCCGGGCTTGACAGAATATGCCTGTAACAAATGCTATTACATGCAAAGATAAGAATGTAAGGAGGTACTTTTAGTGGGGAACATGTGAGACCCCCATCGTGTGACAAACAAAAAGGCATAGGACAAAATGAATAAGATAACAGATGCATTTGGATTTTTAAGTTAAAAGAATGCATGAAAGATTTATGCATGATGGACACTTGGTGACAAATTGGACTAAAGGAAAGAAATGGTAGTGCATGTGATTTTATTGGCTAAATGGGAGGCCAAATGAGAAATAGTATGGAAGGATGCATGTACAGCCATTGGACAAAAGTAAGGTGGTGTAAGTAGAAACATGTTAAACTAATGGAAGAATGGGAAAATGGGAGAATGAAAGTGTAAATTGAATGGCTGGCCATGCATGGAGGTGAATGGCTGGCCATGCATGGAGGTGAATGGGATGGATAATGTAAAAAGATATTCAACCAATTAAAAGAGATGGAAATTGGATGCATGAAATCTTATAGGTTGGCAAGGGCAAATGTGTGCATGCAATTTGATTGACAAAGTGGGTGGCCAAATAAATAGCAAAATTTCAAAAGGAAAAAGAAGTGAGAATTGGTCTTGAAAAGCTTGTGAGAACTAGCCATTGTGAGAGAATAGAGAAAGACTTGTTTCTTGAAAGTTTCATTCGAGGAGAAAAGAAAGAGAGAAAGAAGGAAAAAAAGTGGGGAAGGCTCGGGTTTGTGAAGATTCAAGAAAACCTTAGGTTCTTTGCTCTTCATTGTTGAGTTTAATATATCATCACCCAAAAAGGAATCTTCAACATGCAAGAGAGGTACCGTGGAGCTTGAGGAAAGAGGAAAGCTTGGTTCCAAATTTTTAAGAGAAACAAGGATAAGCATTGTGGTTTTGGTTTTATTAAGTTTTGACAACTGTTGGTAAACATAAGAAATGTGTTGTGGCAGCAAAAAAAAGCTTGATTGGAGAAGATTTAGTGACATGCAAGCCATTAAACCCTTGGATGCATGATGGATTCAAAGTGAAAGAGAAAAGGTAAGCATGGTATTGTGTTTTATGGCCTATCGTTTGTAGAATTGTTAAGAAAATAATTTGTGAATAATGTTGGCAGCTTGGTGATTGAAACTTGGAAGAATATTAGAGTGCATGCGAGGCTTAAGCAACCTCAAAGGTAAAAAATGTATAATGCTTTAAGTATGGTTAGAAGATTTTGAGAAAATGGCTATTCTTGTGTTCATTGAAAATTTGAAAGACATATTGTGAAGAATTATGATTGTTGGAAAGATATAAAAATGCATGAGCTAGTTAGAAATGTTAAAGTTGCTTGCCATGTTGTTTGAAAGAAATAAGGATGAATAATGTGGATGGAAGATTGGGAAACAAAGCATTGAAAGTTAGATAAACAAATTATGCATGTAAGCTTGGAAATAACTTAGTGAAATTCGATTGATTGTTGCTGCCATATATGTGGTTAATGCTATGAAAATATAAGATGAACTATGATGAATGTTGCTTGGCAAGGTTGAAATGGGCACTTAATGTTTTAAATAAGTTGGCGGTACATGTAATATAGAGAATTATGTGTGCAAAGGTTATGAATTCCTTTAGTAAAAATATGTCAATATGCATATGAATATGCAAAGGCTAATTGAGAAGAAATGGTGATTTTAGCATGATTTGAGTTATTATGATGATGATTAATGTTTGAATGGGAAAGAGAATGGAATAGGATATAAAAGCCTTGGTAAATGTGGGCAGCAAATGTAAGACAAATGAATTATAATGTTACTAAAAGTATTTTGGAACTAGCTGCTGCCAGAAGATTGACTAAGTGAAAGATAATTGCCGAGGACATAATTCAAGGAGAAACCGGGTGACTGGCAAGTCATCTTGATGAATTGAGGACATAAGGAGTTTAATTTGGCAAAGTAATATCCTACCAAGAGAGGTGAGTACGAGGTGTCAATTTCAAAAGATTCTATGCTATATCAAAGTATATGTATAGTATTATTCAATGCATTTGTGGAAAGCATGAGTTCCTACAAAATGATAAGTGATTTGAATACATGGTTTGGAATGATTTATTCACTGCTTTTGTGGAAAGCATGAGCTGGTAGAAATAATAGGCATTTGTGAATGCAAATTGAGTTTAAATGTGTTTTTTGTATACTATATATACATGATATATGTAAAGTGTTTTAGAAATTGGGAAATAAGCCCTTTTACAATGTTTTGCATCAAAACCATGCCTTGAATCTTTGTGTAGTGTGCATAGTTGATTGTACTTGATAAATGGCTTAAATTTGAATTCTTGTGAGCTAGTTTTAGTCTGAACTTTATGCAAATGTTTACACCGTGCATTTTAATGTGAAAAATAGTTCTGAAAGGTTGCCAAACCTTATTTCCAAATGATTTAAAAAAAAGCTCTTGAAAACCTTGATTTGGTTTTAAAAATGGTTTTGACAAACCGAGAGCATTGAGAGTAGGTGAATGTCACATTAGGATAGTGTGACCCTTATGCATAAGTGAGCTTTAGCTAGAGCACCTTTTGGGTCACCGACTGGCTGTTAGATGTGGCTAAGCCATGGTTTGTGATTATACTAGGCAAGGCCACAAGTTGTTATACGTGGCTAGACCATGAGTTGATATACGTGGTTGCGACCACATGATTTCTCCGATGTTGGCCAACATTGTCGAGATTGGCATGGCTTTGGGAATCTGGTGGAAGTGGGCCGCCCGAATGTTATTACGTGGAAAAGGATCCATGGGTTGATTATCTATGATTACCAACTCGAGAGTCTCGAGAGTTTTTAGACTCATACTCGTTTGCATGGTGGAGAGATATTGTTTTTTTAAAGCCCCCTTTTTTAATTGAAAGGTTTCAGTGCTTTATATGTTGATCATGAATTGCTGTATGTAGATGTACTCAATTATTTTTACATTCCACATGGTTTGGGAGCGTGTGCATTTTTATACGGCCATTTGTATTTATGAAGGAAATAAATGATTTCAACGATTGAAATCTATTTTTCTATGCTTTGATTTTGGCATTGTTTGCTAAGGAAAGTATTGCACTTTGATTTTCACAGCATTATTTTTACAAGGCACATATACCTTATTTGCTATTTGGTTTTATAAGGTTATCATTTTAGACTCTAGTTTTGTCCTTAAAATTATTTGCTCGAAGCTTGTTTCCCATCTACGCCTTGCTCACAGAGCCGATAATCATTGAGTTTGTGAGACTCATCTCCACTTATCTCCCTTTTTGTAGGTAAGTGATTGGCCTAGCGTGCATTCATCGGCATATATTGTCCACTGCGGATAGGTAAAGGCATCTCATAGCACTTTATTCCGAGTCACTCCACTGCTAGAGGTCGAGTCGATTATAGTGTATTTGTTTGTAAATAGTCATTGGTCTAAATGTGAAAGTGTATAATTCAGAAATTATAAATCTTGATGTATTTTTACAATTATGTGGAATAAAGGTTAAGTCAATCTATTATGAATTTTGTTCAAATCATATTACAAAGAGTTATACAGTTCAAAGCAATTACATAAATTGGTGGAATGAATATAATGTATTAACAAAAGTTTCAATTAAGGCTTGTTCGGGACTTGGCGGGTTCTCCCGCAAGACTTGGATATCAGTAGAGATCAAGGAGCCATCGTTACAAGAATAAAACGATGATTGAGATAACTGACAAACAAAGTTAAGAGAAGGACGCAAAGGGATCTTTACGACCACCACCCTTTCCTCAATGCCTTCAAAAACAAAAGCTTGACAAGCACTTCAAAAAATTTGTCTAGGTATTCAAAAAGCTTCACATCAACATTCCTTTTGCAGAAGCTTTAGAGAAAATGCCATCATGTGTAAAGTTTCTAAAGGACATATTGACAAAAAAGAGGAAACTAGAGGACTTTGAGACAATTACACTCACTGAGGAGTGTAGTGCAATAATCCAGAAGAAGCTTCCACCAAAGCTTAATGACCTACAAAGTTTTTCTATCTTTTGCTCAATCGGTAATTTTAATTTTTCAAAAGCTTTGTGATTTAGGTGCTGGTGTCTCAATTATGCCTTTGTCTACTGATAGGAAAATTGCATTTGTCTACTGATAGGAAAATTGCACTGAAGGAGATTCAACCCACTACATGTTGTCTCCATTAGTTTTTGATGATAATAAAACATTCCCATTCATTTGTGTCTAATATTTTTAATTGAGTGTGCAGGACAAAAAATTGTATGCAAATATTTAATCAATCATTCAAGTGCACATATCAAAAAGCATAGAAATAAGGAAGTCACAATTGATCAACAAGACAGAAGCCCCTTAGTCGATTAATGAAGAGTTAGTCAGCTAAGATTTAAATCAAAAGTTGGTGGGCTGAAGAGTGTTGAGAAACATAACCAACTTAGTCGACTAAGTGCACACTGCCAGAACTGCCAGAAACTGGGAATAGAAGACAAAGACGACTTAGTTGACTAAGATATCGGTTAGTCGATAAAGAGCATTCTGCCAAAAAATTTGAAATTTGCACTAGAAGATAAATTATCAGCCAGAATTGCTACCAATCTGTTCCCAATGGTCAAAAACTATCTAACTCACATCAGAGCTGATTTTTCAACTATAAAAAAGGGTTCCAATGGTTATAAATAAAAATGAAGGCTTCCAAGAACACGCAAAAGCGCTGAAAAACCAAAAAACAGCTGCTACTCATCTGCTGCAGTCAACTCCCATCTTTGTAATTATGATTTGCACTTCATTTGTACTACTTAGATCAACCTTGTGATCATAGGTACACTCCTTTTACTTCTCTTCTTGTGTTCTTAGAGTGGGAGAGTCACTTTAAGGGATTGATTCAAGCTAGAATTGCTTGATTGGGTATACGTTCGAACTTAGCCTTGAAAAGTTAGTTATTGGGTTTTGGTTGATCCCGTGAAAAACCATTGTTGCAGGTTGTGGTTGAGCCTTTGAAAAATCACTTTGGGTTTTGGTTGAGCCTGTGAAAAACTATTGTGAAAGGTTGTGGTTGAGCCTTTGAAAAACCACTTTAGGTTTTAGTTGATCCCGGTAAAAACTATTGTGAAAGGTTTTGGCTAAGACATATAAAAGCCATTGTAAAAGCTTGGTGAATGCTTGTGAATTTCACTGTTCATAATGGATTGGTTTAGAAATTCTTGGTTGAACAATCAAGGTAGTGGATGTAGGTCTTGGACCGAATCACTCTAAATTCCTGCGTATTGTCTACTTTGTTTTTATTTTCATTGCTTTTCAAATTAGTTCCTCATCTTGCCAAAAGCCAAAAAGTGCTATTCACCCCCCTTTAGCACATTTATTTGGGACCAACAAGTGGTATCAGAGCCTAACCCTTGTTATTAAGGTCTAACACCCTTGGAAAAATCTAAATGGCTCTACAAAAATCAGTAATTGCTGAGAGACAATCAACAAACAGACCATCTCTGTTTGATGGCTCTAACTATCCTTATTGGAGCACTAGGATGTCAACATATATTAGGACAATTGATTATGAGATGTGGGATGTCATAACTAATGGATCATTCATTCCCTCAATTCTAAATGTAGTGACAAATGAGATGATCACTAAGCCAAGGTCTGAATGGACCGAGGCTGAAACTAAGAGAGTACAAACAAATTTTAAGGCTATCAATATATTGCATTGTGCCTTGACTCCCACCGAATTCAACAAAGTATCAAGCTGTACAATAGTTAAACAAGTGTGGGATAAGTTTAGGATATCCATGAAGGGACTTCTCAAGTTAAGGAGTCTAAGATAGCCCTCTTGATCCATAATTATGAAATGTTTAAGATGAAGCCTAGTGAAGATATCACCAGCATGTTAGATAGATTCACAAACATCACAAACAAACTTAGTCAGCTAGGCAAACCAATACCTAAGCATGAGATTGTTAAAAGACTTCATAGAAGCCTACCAAAAAATTGAAAGCCTAAAGTGACTGTAATCCGAGAAGCCAATGACCTAAATGTTATTACTCTAGATGAGATTTGTGGTTTTCTCCTTACTCATGAGCTAGAACTCAAGGAAGAGGAAAAAGAAGATAGGAGGGAAGCAAAAGAAAAGAAAAAGAGCATTGCATTAAAAGCTAACATTCTTGAAGAAGAGTTGGAAGAGCTATCCTGTGATGATGATGAAAAGTTGGCACTGGTTGTGTCACGACCCAATTTCCCGGGCCATGACTGGTGCATGAGCTCAATGAGCATAGCTCACTAAGCCCAAGCAAGCCTATCCATTTACCTTTGCTTAACAATTTTATCATATCATGCATACACACACACACACCTTTTTTCGGGTGTGAACATAGCCAAAACACAATGGCATTATCGATAATAATATACATGCACTATACCAGTCATGTATTTAGTAATTTACATTGCATACACATATTCCCATTGTTATATTGTATTCACAATACAAAAGGACCCATGACTTCCAGCGAAGAAATTTACAATAAGAGGGATTACTATCGAATGCCAAACACATACCCAGGAGATGCACTACGGGGACTCCTCGATCTGGGGTCCAACAGTCATCTGATCTGAAAACATGCTAGCTGCAACGAGAAACTCTCGGGTTTGAGGACCTTTCACCAGAACTGGTTCTCGCTGCAGCGCAAAACTTTTTGTTTCGAGGTAAAGATTTCTCTGCAGCGAAATTCATTTTTGCTGCAGCGAAAAACTTTCTGTTTTGTCTCCTATCTTGTCCAATTGCTGCCCTATTTTTCACTTTTTTGCTACCATATCTGAGCAGGGACTTCCAACATTTAGGACAAAATGAGTTAAGTTTAAAATGAGGGGTTTTTAATATGAATGGAACTAAATTGCATTGTTTTGAAACAAGTGCATCATGATTTTAAATTATCCCTTGTTGTGGTTGCTTATTCCCTTCCTTGTTCACTATCTGGGTTTATACTCACCATTTTCAAATTCATGTTTTTCAGATCACGAGGCAGCCGGTAACTAGGACGAGGTGTTCTTGTAGACTTGTGTCCATCTTTTGGTAGGTGTCTCCACATTCGGTAGCTGTATATTCATCCGAGTCACTCCGCTGGAAGTCGAGTGTTATTTTGTTTCTATAGACGAACTTAATGTAAATTATTAGAATACATGTTGTAGATATTGTATGTAAATTTTTAAGGAGTAATGCTAGTACGAGTTGGCAATGTATATCACTATTTTGATTCAAAGTTATGAAATATGACTTAGTGATATTAGATGAAATTATAAGTAAGACAAATAATAGGCTTGCTTGGGTTTAGTGGATTACGTCCATTGGACCCTTGTGCCGGTCATTGCCTGAAATTTGGGTCGTGACATTAGAAAAGATAAGAGAAGAGTTCAATTCTGTTTTTGAGCAAAGAAATTTTCTGCAAGTTAAGTTAGAACATTCAAAAACAGATTTTGAAGTTTTAAAATTAAAGTTGGACAATAAATTTGAAGCTTTGCAAAAAACACTTGATGAAAACACAGCTCTTAAAAGTTTGAAAAATGAAACTTTAAAAAGAAATGTCTACTACAAAAAAATTCTGCTAATGCATTATCTAGATACTATATTTGTAATAAAATTGGTCATTTATCATATGATTGTTTTAAGAAAAGAAGTATGCAGAAAATAAGAAAGATATGGGTTCCAAAAGGATCCTATATTGCAACTAACAATCAAGGACCCATGAAGGTATGGGTACTTAAAAAGAAAAACTGAAAATCTGTCTTGTAGGTTGAACTGCACTTAAAGGAGACATGTTCAAGCTCAACTCAAGAAGAAGCAGCCTTGGTATATGGATAGTGGCTGCTAAAGGCATATGACAGGAGATGAAATGTTATTTGCTAAGGTGGACAAAAGAAAGGGAAGAATTGTATCCTTTGGTGATGATTCGAAAGGTAGAATCCATGGTATAGGAACGGTTGGTAAGAACTCCCCAACTCAAATCAGTCATGTGTTATTGGTTAAAGGCTTGAAACATAATTTATTGAGCATTAGTAAATTGTGTGATAAAAGATTTAAAGTATGCTTTGATTCAAATAAGTGTGAAGTGGTAGATATAAGCACAAATAAAGTCTCATTTATAGGAAGAAGATTAAAGAATATGTATGTTGTTTTTCTTGAAGATCTTGAAATGAATTGTGAAATGTGTTTAGTGGCAAATGCTGAAACTGATAGCTAGCTATGGCATAGAAGACTAAGACATGTGAGCATGCATACAATGTCAAAATTAATTAAGAAAAATCTAGTTGTTGGACTGTCGGATATAAAATTTGAAAATGATAAAATATGTGATGCTTGCCAACTAGGAAAACAAGTTAGAACATCCTTTAAGACTAAGAAGATTGTGTCAACAACTAAATCTCTTGAATTACTAGACATTGATCTATTTGGTCCAATAAGTATAACTAGTCTCGGAGGAAATTCTTATGGCTTTGTAATAGTTGATGACTACTCTAGGTACACTTGGGTTTATTTTCTTGCTTATAAGAACGATGCTCTACTAGCATTTATAAGTCATTGTAGGAAAGTTGAGAATGAAAAAGGATTAGCCATAGTTAGTATTAGGAGTGATCATGGAGGAGAATTTGAAAGTGATGAATTTGAGAAATTTTGCAAAGAAAAGGGGTTGGATCATAATTTTTCTACACTTAGAACGCCCTAGTAAAATGGAGTTGTAGAGAGGAAAAATCGAACCTTAAAAGAAATGGCTAGAACTATACTATGTGAGAATAACCTACCAAAATATTTTTGGGCTGAGGTAGTGAACACAGTAGCGTATATACTTAATAGAGTGTCTATAAGAGCCATGATATCAAAGACTCCATGCAAACTATACAAAGGTAGGAAACCAAATATCTCTCACCTTAGGAGCTTTGACTGGAAGTGTTTTGTATTGAACAATGGTAAACAGCCCTTAAGTAAGTTTGATGCAAAGAGTGATAAGGCAATATTTTTAGGATATGCATAAAACTCAAAGACTTATAGAGTTTTCAACAAAAGAACTTTAACTGTGGAAGAATCAATCCATGTAGTTTTTGATGAGTCCAATGCCTTACAAAAGGAAATTCATGCTGATGATGATGATGTAGAGATCCTAGAAAAGCAAATGGAAGAAATGAACTTAGAGAACAATAAGAATAATGAATAAAGCTCACTTAGAAGAGAAAATGAAACTCCACCTCTAGAAAATTTGCAAAGAGCAGAAATTTAGCATAGTGATTTTCCAAGGAGTTGGAGATATGCAAAAGACCATCCACAAAAACAAATCATAGGTGACATTTCTCAAGGAGTTAAGACTAGGAGAGCAACAAAAGAGACTTGTGAGTTCTCAACTTTCATATCTCAAATTGAGCCTAAAACATTTGAGGAAGTAGAAAAAGAGGAAAGCTGGATATTGGCCATGCAAGAGGAACTTGATTAATTCAAAAGAAACCGTGTGTGGTCATTAGTCTCTAGGCCTTTAAACCACCTTATTGTTGGAACAAAATGGGTGTTTAGAAATAAGGTAGATGAGCAAGGAAATGTAATTAGAAATAAAGCTAGGTTAGTAGCCCAAAGATACAACCAAGAGGAAGGAATTGACTATGATGAAACTTTTGCACCGGTTGCTAGGATTGAAGCAATAAGGTTGTTGCTTGCTTTTGCATGCTTTAAGAATTTTAAATTATACCAAATGGATGTAAAAAGTGCATTTTTGAATGGATTCATTCAAGAGGAAGTGTATGTTGAACAACTACCAGGATTTAAAGACTTTGAAAAACCAGATCATGTTTTCAAACTTCATAAAGCCTTGTATGGATTGAAACAAGCTTCTAGAGCTTGGTATGAGAGGCTTTCAAAATTTCTAGTTGAAAAAGGATATGTTAGGGGTAGCATTGATACTACATTGTTTATTAAAAGATACTTAAAGGATTTAATTATTGTTCAAATTTATGTGGATGACATTGTGTTTGGTGCAACTAATGAGGCTTTATGCAAGAACTTTCCTAAAGAAATGCAGGGTGAATTTGAGATGAGCATGATGGGTGAGCTGAAGTACTTTCTTGGGCTTCAAATCAAACAAAGTGAGAAAGGAATCTTCATCAACCAAGAAAGATACACTCAAGACATGTTCAAAAGGTTTGATATGCTAAAGCTGAAATCAATTTGTACACCAATGAGTCCATCCACAAAACTTGATTTAGATGAAAAAGGAAATAATGTTGATCAAAAGCTCTATAGAGGTATGATCGGATCACTTCTCTATTTAATAGTTAGCAAGCTTGATATACAATTCAATGTGTGTTTATGTGCTCATTATCAATCTCAACCCAAAGAATCACACATGACTGCTGTTAAAAGAATTTTTAGATACCTCATAGACACACAAACTTTAGGCATATGGTACCCTAGAGAATCATTCTTTAGCTTAGTTGGATATTCAGATGCTGATTTTGCAGGTAGCAAAACAGATAGAAAGAGTACTAGTGGAACCTGCCAGTTTCTAGGTAGTATGCTTGTGTCATGGTCTAGCAAAAAACATAATTCAGTTGCTCTGTCTACAGCAAAAGCAGAATATGTATCTTTAGGCAACTGTTGTGCTCAAATCTTATGGATTAAACAACAACTAAATGACTATGGAATGTCAATGAATAACATACCAATATATTGTGACAATACAAGTGCAATCAATATTTCAAAAAATCCTGTGCAGCACTCAAGGACTAAACACATTGAAATTAGGCACCACTTTGTTAGAGATCATGTAATGAAAGGTGACATTAAAATTGAATTTGTCAACACTCTACATCAACTAGCTGATATATTCACAAAACCCTTAAATGAGGAAAGATTTTGTGAGATTAGGAGAAATTTAGGGATGGTTAGTTTGCAAGAGATTTAAAGAAAAATTTTGAAATTTTCACAAAAGACAGTAGGCACTTAGTTGACTAAAAGAGGTCTTAGTCAACTAAGAGCATTCTGTCTCTTTAAAAATAAGACTCAGTTAAGTTAAACGCAGGAGGAATAAAATAATGGAAAGAAAATGTCTACCAGGGAAATAAAACAAAGGAGAAAACTGCCTAAACCAAAAATAAAAATTAAGTGGCAATTTTTGAATTTTGAAGGGGGAGTTACCAATTATCCTTAAAGAAAGGAAGTCAAATAGTTTTTTTAATTAATTAAACTGCTCTCAACCTATTTTCTCTACATTTTCTCTCTGCTGAAACCGACGCCTAAAATTGAAACCTTCACCTCTCAACCATTCGAAACCTTGTGTTGAAAATCTTCCAAACCAAATGGCGAAATTAGTACAATCTCAAGAACTTTTGGAGAAGAAGAAACGCAAACGACCATTGGAAGAAAGCATGCAAGCAGAAATACAGAAGAAAAAGAAAAAGATTGTGTTGGGATCTATGAGTGAAAAATCTAAAAAATCATAGAAAATAAAGAGCCACAAATCTGAAAAGATCAGAGACAAGAGCAAATCGCTCAAGAAAGGTAATACCTCATTTTCTAAATTTAGAAATAAGGTACATGAAGAGAGATTTAGAAAAATAGAGAATGCACCTATCATTTATGGAAAATACATTGACTAGGACAGTTTTAATGAAATTTCAAAAATTTAGACAAGCCTGTCTGATTATTTTGAGGAGTTAAAACTGAAAGAGTTTAGTACATTCAGAAATTGATCATACAGTGCTAGTTTAGTTAAAGAATTTTATTCGAGTATTGTTGTTGACAAGGATGAATTGGAGGAACCAGATGATTATACTGATGAGGGTTTGAATGTATTTTTAAATGGGAAAGAATTTACTGTGATTGCTACTGATTTAGGCAGTTTGCTTAAAATTGAATGTGAAGAGGGTGAGTTTGAATTTCTAGAAAACTATGATCTTTCATCCCTATGGGAAGTGATTACAGGAAAGAAAGAGAAATATTCTTCTAAGAGTTATGCTGGTTTGATCACTAGTCCACAGATTAGAATATTGCATTATTTCATTGCTGCCAACGTTCATGGAAAAGAGGGAAGTTTTAGCTACATCAGCCTACAGGATCTATGGCTGATGGAACATGCATTTAGTGGTGTTTCACTTAACTTAGGCAGATTTATGATTAAGAGGATGAGAGGAGTATGTAGACTAGAGAAATAAATTTGCCTTATGGAAATATCATCACCTCTTTGGTGAAAAAGAAAGGGATTTGGAGCTCAAGGTACGAGGCAGACAAGGTAAAAAGCATAGATAAAGCCATTTACCTTGGAAGCTTGCCTAAAATGAGGTAGAAACTTGATGGAGAAAGATTCGTTAAAATCCCCAAGGTTGCTCCAGGAAAAGAATCCTCCTTACTTGCTCAACGAAAGGCAGCACCATCTCAATTCTCAAATAAAGTGATCTTTAATCTACTTATGAGAATTGATAGAAAACTCACAGACCAAGGAGCAAGAATGTAGAAAATTGAGGAGAAAGTTATTGAACTGGAAAATGTACTGAAGGAAAAAGGAAAAATGTAATCTGAATGGCTCTTGCAGATACCTCTACAACACCAAGCATTGCACCAATAGGGCAAGATGTTGAAGGTTTAGCCTTCCAAGCCGAGGGACATGAGCCTAAAGTCAATCGACCAAGAAAAGCCCCTTCCCTTGAATCTTAAAACAAAAATAAATCAGAATAAGGAGCAAAAATTCTTTGTCACTAGATGAGAATCCTCTAAAATTTTAGAGAAGGCAGCCCTCTCCTCTAAATTCAGAATAAGTATCCATTATGGATGTTTTTCATCAAATGGTCAAAGAGGAGCAAGCTGAAAAGGAAGCTGCGAAAGCACAAGCAGGGAAGTCCACTACAAAAGAGCAATTTGGGAAAGGAAAAGAGAAAGTTGCTGCAGACCCATAGGCCAAGTCCAAACCACTTGGCAAGGGCAAAAAAACAATGGCCACTAAAATAAAATTCCTTAAAAGGAGAAAATCCTCCAGATTGGTAGAGAAGACCAGGCCAGTAACAATCTCCGTTCCTCAAGACCCTCTTGAAATTTCATCCCTTGAAAAATTATCACCAAAACCCTTTCCCGAGCCTCTAAATGCTTTTTATGGCACTGATGAGTCCACTCCCTCAACCTCTTTAGAGGACTAAACTCCCCCCCCCCCTTAAATTTGATGATGACAAAAAGGGGGAGCAGTATAGCAAGGACTTTAGGGGAGATAGGAAGTAGAAACTGTCTAGGGGTAGTTAGGGAACATTAACAGTTATTTTTTAGTTTTCTGTTGTTTTTGCTCAGTTGACAGTTGAACACTTGATTTTAACTTTGTTGTTTATGTTTCTTGTTAGTAAAATGCGATGCTGATATGTTTATATTATTTGGTTGCTGATGATTGAACATCTGATGTTGTCTGATTGTCTATGGTAGATGATCCATGGTAGTTTGTTGAAAATTGGATACTGATCATTGTGCTAAGACATTGTTTATTTATTTTGTTTTGTTGCTGATGACTAACGCTGAAAGTCTGTTGAGACATTGTTTATTTATTTTGGTTTGATTGTGAATGGATAAAATGTTGATAAGCTGATGATTGAATATTTAAAAATGTTATTGAGTTTTGTTGATGATTTGGTGTTAAAATTAAGCTGATATGCTGATTATTAATTGTTAATATGATATTGTGAGTAAAATTTGGATGAAAACAAATATGAATGCTGACATTTTGACTAAATGGTTTATGACATTTAGTTTTGGAATGAATTAAGTCTAGAAACAAGATGACAAATAGCAAGCTGAAGTAGTAATAATGTTCTGTCATCTTGTCACTTGCTGCCTATAAGCTTGTGTAAATATATTCTGTCAAAAAATTTAAACTTTTACATGTCATTTTCTATATGAAAAGAACAAAAACATGCTGAAATGAATAATGTCATTTTCTAAATGACAAGAATTAAAATTTGCTAGAATAAACAAGTTAAATAAGCACACACTAAGGGGAAGCATACACATAGGGGGAGAAATCCTCATCTTTATGCAGAACTGAAAAAGAATAAAAAGACATTATGCTATTAATCAATGACTGTTTTGTCATCGTCAAAAAGAGGGAGATTGTTGGCTCCATTAGTTTTTGATGATAATAAAACATTCCCATTCATTTGTATCTAATTTTTATAATTCAGTGTGCAAGACAAAAATTGTATGCAAATATTTAATCAATCATTCAAATGCACATATCAAAGAGCATAGAAATAAGGAAGTCACAATTGATCAACAAGACAGAAGCCCTTTAGTTGATTAATGAAGAGTTAGTCAGCTAATATTTAAATAAAAAGTTGGCAGGCTGAAAAGTATTGAGAAACAGAACCAACTTAGTCGACCAAGGAATGAGTTAGTTGACTAAGTGCACATTGCCAGAACTGTCAGAAACTGGGAATAGAAGACAAAGACGACTTAGTCGACTAAGATATCGGTTAGTCGACTAAGAGCATTCTGCCAAAAATTTTGAATTGTGCACTAGAAGATAGATTAACAGCTAGAATTGCTACCAAACTGTTCCCAACGATCAAAAACTGTCTAACTTACATAAGAGCTGATTTTTCAAGTATAAAAAAGGGTTCCAACAGCTAGAAATAAAAATGAAGGCTTCCAAGAACAAGTAAAAGAGCTGAAAAACCAGAAAATAGTTGCTGCTCATTTATTGCACTCAACTCCTATATTTGTAATTGTGATATGTACTTCATTTGTACCACTTAGATCAACCTTGTGATCATCGGTACACTCATTTTACTTCTCTTCTTGTATTGTTACAGTGAGAGAGTAACTCTAAGGGATTGATTCAAGGTAGAATTACTTGATTAGGTATAGGTTCTAACTTAGCCTTGAAAAGTTAGTTGTTGGGTTTTGGTTGATCCCGTGAAAAACCATTGTTGTAAGTTGTGGTTGAGCCTTTGAAAAACCACTTTGGGTTTTGGTTGAGCTTGTGAAAAACCATTGTGAAAGGTTGTGGTTGAGCCTTTGAAAAATCACTTTGGGTTTTAGTTAATCCTGGTAAAAACTATTGTGAAAGGTTTTGGCTGAGCCTGATAAAAGCTTGGTGAAAGCTTGTGAAATTCACCTTTCATAGTGGATTGCTTTAGAAAATCCTTGGTTGAACAATCAAGGTAGTGGATGTAGGTCTTAGACTAAACCACTCTAAATTCCTACGCATTGTCTACTCTGTTTTTATTTTCATTGCTTTTCAAATTAGTTCCTCATCTTGCCAAGAGCCAAAAAGTGCTATTCACTCCCCCTTTAGCACATATTTTTGGGACCAACACTATAATCACCTTACAACTAGCTGATAGAACGATAAGGCACCCTTATGCGGTGATAGAAGATGTCTTGCTTAAAGTTGGGAAACTATTCATTCTAGTAGACTTCATAGTACTTGAGATGGAAGAGGATCACAAGGTTCCAATCATACTAGGACATCGATTCTTGGCCACTGTAAGCACACTAATAGATGTAAGGGAAGGTAGAATAACTTTTAGAATTTGGGAGAAGGTAGTTGAATTTACTATTTTCAATGCAACTAACAATCCTACAACAACAGCTCATTGCTATAGAGTGGATTTAGCTTATAAAGATCAAGGTAATCCTACTCCACCACCTACAAGTAAGCAAGCATCAATTATTAAATTAGCGCCATAGCCACCACAACTCAAAACTAAACAGTGTTATGATGAGCATGATCCACTACCTTTAGTTAATCTTGATTTTAAGGTGGGACAAAAGTGTTACTGATCAAATCGGTCAAGCTCTTTCCATGGAAACAAAAATCGAAGTGGTCAGGTCCTTACAAGGTGGTTAAGGTCTATTCGTGTGGTGCAATAGATATTTGTTGTGAAGCTATTGGAATATTCGGAGTGAATGGCCAACATCTCTAGCATTACTTGGGAGGTGAATTGGATCATCAAATATCCTCAAGTACTTTCATAGACAACAAAAAGAGGGTATCATAGTTAAGCTAGTAACTATAATAAAGCACTTCTTGGGAGGCAGCCTAAGCTATTTTCTTTTAGGTTTAGTTGTCATTTTAGTTAGTTTTTGTTTTTCTATTTAAATAAATAGTTCTAACCTCTCCCTAACTTGTTTGTTGAGTCTATAGGTTTAGAAAACATGTAGATAAAGAGGACGAAAATTAGAGCTTTCAATGCACTGTCACCATTGATAGGGGAGTTTCTTTTCATTATTCTTTTTAGCTTTTCACATTGAAGACAATGTGCAATTTAAGTTTGGGGGAGGGTTTTATTGTTATTAGTGTTTGTGATAGTTTAGGTTAGTTGATTTTCGTTAAATTTTTTTTATGCATGTGCATTTGCATTTGACATATATTTAATTGTGCTAGTTTCATTTAATTTACCTATCCAATGACGAGAACTCAGTTATATTCCTATCTTGATTCTGTGAAACATGTGAATATTATTTGAGTGTTATGTAAATTCTCATGCTAAGCTTTACTATAAGGTTGAAATTTCTACATTTTGAGCACTATGTCTTTTGCGTAGATTAATTGTATATATTTAGAAAAGGTTTATATGAATGCAAATTTTTGAATTATGTATTAATTTCTAGAATTTGTTTGATTCACTCTTGAGGCGAAATCTTAGGCTATACTTAGTTAAAGAGATGATTTAGGCCATTTTTGGACCAATTAAGGTTTTTATAGCCTTCTTTTACATAAATTATCCTTAGTTTCCCCCTTTAAGCCTAATGACATCTGTTCTTTATTTGAAGACTTAATTTTTAGCCTAGACCTTTATATTAATATTTCCAACAATTCTTGCATCCCTCATTGCTAAGTGCATAAGTTAATTTAGGATGTGTTATGAGCCATATAGTGCAAAAGGTGGTCAAGATGAAAAAAAAATGATGAAAAGTTCAAAAATGATTGTATTCATCTCACTACCCAATAAAAGAAATAAGTTTGGGGGTGTGAAATTGAGAAAAAGAAAAAGGGAAAGAAAGAATGAAATGTTGAACAAAAGAAAAATTTTGATGACAAAGGGTTATACTAAGTGAAGGAAAATAAAGCTTTGAATAGGTTCTAGATTGACTATGTGCTTAGGGTGATTTGAGCCATACATTATCCCATATCCAACCTTAACCCTAGCCATACATTACAAGCTAATTAAAGTCCTATTGATCTTTAACATAGTGTTAGCCTACATTAGTGGAGAGAGAGATGAAAAGCAAACTTATGGAGTTAATTACTAATTTGAATTTTGCATGAATGTAAACTTATCCTAATTGTACAATATTCTAAGTGAAAGATTGCACACAACACACACATGGAATTTCACTTAATGATGAGTTTGCATTTGGATTAAAACATGAACTTGAATAATATTTGTGTGATGCCTAGAATTATGAATATGGATTAACTTTTGAGGATATTAAAGGTGATTAATGAAATGGTGCAATTGAATTTTAGTTAAATGTTTTCATCTTTAAGTTATTGCATGTTGTTTTATATTTTGCTTGAGGACTAGCAAAATCTTAAGTTTAGGGGTGTGATAACTCTATGATATAAAGTTATTTTGACACATTTTGGGAGCTTAAGTAGTTAGATCTTTGAGATTTTAGATTCGAATAGTAGCATTTTTGGTGTTTTTCTAGTTTAAATTTGATTACATGTTGAGTAGTTAATTTAAGTTATTTTAGTTAAATTTTATGTTATTTTGTTTTAAATTACTTTAAGAGTAGTATTGGTAATTTCTCTTATTGCTTTTGCAGGAAATTTGATGAAAAAGGCTCATTTGATGAAAATTCGTGCAAGTATGGTGATGGCTTTATTCATTTATGTTGTGGTATTTGGACCATTTCTCTGTCTACAGAACTCCAAATGAAGTGATTCTTGAACCGCTAGACTTATAAGAGGAAGGGCTATAACTTTTATGTTGACTATTTTACCCAGTTCGAATTGGATCATGGTAAAAATATTTGTCTCAGTTGGAGCACTGTAGCACTATCCGTGGACTGAACATGATGCCGTGTTTGGAGCATATCTTTCAATCAAGAAGTTCATTTGATATGATTCTTAAGCCATTGGAAAGTTAAGAGAGAAATCTAAAACTTTTATGTTTACCACTTTTCCCAGTTTGTACCAGATCAGGGTGAAAATAATGTTCAAAGTTGGTAGACCGCTGCAGAATTGGGAGAACAAGTCTGCAGCGCTGGTGAAAGGAAGCTCACCATACAATTTTCTAGAGAGCACAGTGCTGCAGCACTGGAGAAGTAGTGCCGTAGCACTACTGTAGCAAAAATCTAGAGCCATAGTGCCAAGAAATCAAGGCTGTGGCACTTAGCAATTTTTGAAAAATAAAAATTTATCGGGATTTTGGAAATTAGGTTACTTGGAGCCTATTTAAGGGACCTTTTTCAAAGGTTTTTAGAAGGAGTAGGCAACCAACTATTTTGGAGATTTGGAACCAAGAACAAAGCATGAAAACAAAAGAATTGAGATTGTAAAGCTTCAACACTTAGTTTCTTTCTCTACTTTTGTGTTTCTTTTATTTTCTTTGACTTGGATTCATCGCTAAATTTCTTTGGATGTTGTTTTTATTAGTTATTATGAGCTGAATTATCTTTCTAGGATTGTGGTGGATTCAACATGTAGTTTGAATATTAGTTTCTCTTGTATTTATAATGAATAGGTGTAGTTTTGCTTATTCAAATATGTTTTTAATGCTTTTGATTGCTTGGCCAATCATTAACTAATTGTGAATCTAATTGAGACTCGATAGAGAAATTTTAAATTGGACTAAGGTTTGAATAGTGTATGTTCACGTCACTTAGGTGATTTGATTCAAAATTCGGGTAGACATACGCCAATTGCCATATATAGCCACATTAGGACACTTGCTTAATGAACTTAATTTAATTGATTCCTATAGACATATAGTGAACTAATTAAGTTAGGTATTTTCACAAGCAACTCGACAGAGACTTGGCCATAATTTTGGATTTGATGTTAGTAAAACCACCCAGGAAAGATAAATAACAGGAAAAGCTAGTATTAAATGTAATGTTGAATGAACCCATAATCCCAAGTCTTTAATATACTGCTTTTCTCAACTTATTTAGTTTATTAATTAATTTAGTGTTTATTTTAATTTTGTTTTAATTAATTTTTTACAAATTTTGATTACTTAAATAAGATTGATTTGTTATAAGATTTTAGTAATTAGTAAATATTTAGGAATAAATCTCCGTGAGAACGATACTCTACTTCATCATTATATTGCTTGTTCGATACGTATACTTATGTGTGCAAAATCAACAATACTAGTTCTAATCGAATCATGGTCAAAATTCTTATCAAAGTTGGAGCATTGCTGCAGTCTGCATGGAGTCGACATGATGTAGTATTTTGAGCATATATTTCACTCTAGAAGTTCAGTTGACTAGATTCTTCATCCATTGGAAATCAAAGAGGTAAAGCTGCAACTTTCATGTTTACCACTTTACCCATTTTGAATGGGATCATAGAGAAAAATCATCAAGAAGCCAGTGCTGCAGTGCTAGTCTGATATCCCAACATTCAGTTTTGGAAGATTTTTAAAATACTAGGGATTTGAGGGGTTATTTTTCAGACACAATTAAGCTAGGGTTCTTTAGAGAAAAAGAAGCCGTCAAATATGCAAGAAAGCTAGGAAGATCAAGGAAGATTAAAGATTCAAGAATCGATAACTCTTTGTTTCTCTTTCAACTTCTATTTTTCTTTAACTTTATTAGATTTATTTTGATGGATAATTTTCTTTGGATTATGTTTTTATTTTTCAGCATGAACTAATTTACTTTTTTTAAGATTGTGGTGGATTTCAACTTGTAATCTAAATAATTGTTTCTCTTTTATTTATTATGAATGAGTATAGTTTTGCTTATTTAAATTTGTTCCTAATGATTTTCATTGTCTAGCCAACAATTGAATGATTTGTTAATCTAGATGAGACTCAACACAGTGATGGTGGATTAGACCAAGATTTGAAAAGTGTATGTTCATGTCACTTAGGTGATGTGATTTGCAATTAGAGTAGACATACACCTAAATGCCATACAAAGCCAAATTAGAACCCTAGCTTAATGAACCTTATTTAATGGATTACTATGGACATGTAGTCACCCAATTAAGTTAGGTATTTGTACAAGCATCTCGATGGAGACTTGTGCATAGTTTGGAATCTAGGTTAGCAAAACCACCCATGAATGTAAGTAATAAGAGAAACTGGTGTAAAAAAAAAATGTTGAATGAACCCATAATCTTAGGTTTTAATCAATTGATTTTCTTTAGTGAATTTTGATTTTTTGTTAGTTGGTTTAGTGTTTGATTCAATTTAGTTGTAATTGATTTTCTAAAAAATAAAGTTACTTGAATAAGATTAATTTGTCATAATTTTAATACTTAGTGAAAAATTAGGAACAAATCCTTATGGGATATGATTATGGACTTACTGTCTATGTTACTCGTTTGATATGTATACTTGTGTGTACTAAACCAATAACAAGTATACCTTTCTATGAAAGAAGTCATTTCAAAACTATTCTTCAAAAGCCGGAATGGGGAGGTTTTGGCTGAGGTCCAAGCATTGTTGGTGTGAAAGACTCGTATCGGTGGGAAGACTTGTGTGTTGGTGATTAGCAAATGGTCTATTTGTTACATTCTTGGAGTGCATGGTGAGGATTGGATTTGGAAATTTTTGGATGTTTGGAGAGAAAAGTAATTAGTGAAATGGTGTTTTAAGCCTTGGGAAAGGATTTTGTGGCTTTGGTTTGGTGATTTTTGGCCTAGAAGTTGTGATTCTAAGAGTGATGGAGCTAGGGTTTTTGAAAACCTTTGATAAATTTGGAGAGAATTTTGAAAGTGGAGTTGTAATTTTGAAACAGAGAGGCACATTATTTATAAGTCGTTAAAAGTATCAATACTTATATGAGAAGCATTGAGACTTTTTTATAGAATTTTTATTTGTGGCTACTACTTCAGAGGTATCAAGACATGGGAAAAAGTCTCAATACTTGAGGAATAAAGTATCGAGACATGGAATCAGAGGTCTCGATAATTTATTCATGGGAAGAATGAAGGATCGAGACATGGCTTGTGAGTCTCGATACTTTCATTCCAGCAGCTCCAAAATGAAAATTTTTTTACTCTTCAAGAATAAATGAGGGTCCAAAATTGAATTTTACACAAAGTTAAGTTCAAATTTTAATTCAAAAGCATTAAAAACATTATTTTGGCCTGTGCAAGTGTATTTCTCATGTTAAAAACATGGAATTCATGAAAAAGACTAGTTAAGCTCTTTGTGTTCACGACATAGTCTAACTTGACCAATCTTAGAGTTGGATGACTCTACATTTAAGTAGCCAAATCTATAAATGCATGGAATGATAGATGATATGCAAAGTGACCATATTTAAACAACCAACAAAACCATCATTTGACTATTAATAATTCAAAAGCAAATATTTAAATGTACATTTCACTTATAACACGAACATTAAAACATGAATCATCATAGACAAAATATTTTCATCATAATGCATAATCATTCATGCTATATCAAACACTTCATCCTAATCCAATACATAAATCTCTTAAGGCAAGTTCATGAGAACTAGTTCACTTCTTATTTTAGAAAATTGTTCTTTATTAAGAGGCTTGGTAAATATATCAACTAATTGATCTAAGGTGTTTACTTATTCAAGAATAACCTTACCTTTTTGGACATGGTCTCTAATAAAGTGGTGCCTTATCTCTATGTGCTTGGTCTTATGTTAAAATCGTTAAACTCAAAGGAATAAACTTAAAAGGGGGGATAAATTAAGTGTTTTGAAATCTCTTTAAAAAATTCCCCATTTTTTGCAAATCAAAAACTCTTTTGCGAATCAAACACAAGAAGTCTGTTAGCTTTATTTTGTTTTGAAATGAAAAAAATTGATTAAACGAATATGCTTTGAAACTGAATGAAAGATGTTTTGGAATATGAAGAAAATCCTTATATATGTTTTGAAGCTAATCTTAAAGAGAGATGAATTGAATATGCTTTGAAAATGCTAATGAACTTAAAGATATGCTCTTCAACATGCTTAAGGAGTTTTGAAAGTTTATGTGCAAAGAAACTATTTTTCAAAGAATTCAAACTCAAAGTGTGAAATCCCACCTTTGACTTATGATGAAAGGTTAGGAAAGCATATAGATTACATGTTTTGAATATCAAACTTAGTTTTAACCTTCAAAAAGAATTCATTGATAGTTTGGTTGGTTATCACTTTTGAAGCAGAAATTTTTCTAAGTCTAGAATAAGTCAAAATATGCGATTTTATAGAACAATCTTTTAGAAATAAAAAATGGTGATAATGATTCCTTTGATATTTAGATGACCAAAAATGATTTTTTCATAATTTTTAGAGTACAGTTGCTATGGTAAATGGGAGTCGTAAATTTAATTTCAGTCGAACTTTTTTTATTTTGTTCTTGAAACCAAAATTTAGGTTTCTATTTTTTTGGATTTTGACTTTTTTGAGATTTTTATTAAATCAAAACGGGGGGTTGTTTGCTTATTTATATTAAATATATTGGGTAAATGGAGAGTAAAAAGGAAATAAGTAAAAATGAAGACATTTACTGGGCAGGTTTTATAAGTGATTTGTCTCAAAAACTGCATTCTGTTTCAAATGTATGGATACATGTTCATAATGTATCGATACATTTGGTGATGTATCAATACATGTTCATAATGTATCGATACAATTTTTCCAAAACCAAACGTATCGATACATTTTGTTAATGTCAAAAAAATAAAAGGGATAAAAATGTATTTTGACATTCTAAGTTAAAATACACCACATTTTTTGAGGGTTGGTAGCCCTTAGCTGCATTTACAAGGTAAAACCTAAATTCTTAAGCTCTTTCAACTCATTTTTAGCCAAAATCACCATTTTTGATGATTTTAAGCTTGGTTTTAGTTTTTTATGAAAAAATTGGTATGTTCAAACTTTGAAAACATCAAATCTTGGGTTTCCAAAACTAAAGTGTTGTTTTAGTAACTAGATTTTTCTATTGATTGCTAAGATCCAAGGTTTTGTGATTTTCCCTATGCATCAAAGCTCACCTAAGGTCAAGATGGTGGGTTTATGAATTTTCTACGCATGGGTATTTGTAGAATAGTGAACTTAGGTTAGAAAATTAGTTTTAAAAGAATCCAAAAAGATTTGAAAGAGCTTAGAATGCTTAACCTTGATTCTTAGACTAATTATTGATTATAAGAATTTTGGAATGTTTAGGAATAACCAAAACTCCAAAGGAATTGCTAGAGTAGATTTGTGCTTGGTTATAAAGGTCAACTTTTCGAGGTGAGTGTGAAATCACACCTTGAGTAAGATGATAAGTTAGGAAATCTTTAGATGAGCATATAGATTACATGTTTCGAACATCAAACTTAGATTGAACCTTCAAAAGAATTATTGACACTTTTTGTTGTCTGTCACTTTTGAAGTGGAAAATTTTCTAAGTTTGAAAAGGGGTCAAAATATGTGATTTTTGTAGAACAATCTTTTGGAAATAAAAAATGGCAGTAATGATTCCTTTGGTTGTTAGATGATCAAAAAATGATTTTTCCTTAATTTTTAGAGCACGTTTGCTAGGGTAAATGGGAACCACAAATTTAATTTCAATCAAACTTTTTCGATTTTGTTCTTGAAAGCAAAATTTAGATTTTGACTCTTTTGGATTTTGATTTTTTTGATATTTTTATTTAATCCAAAAAGGGGGTTGTTTGCTTATTTACATTAAATATCTTAAGTAAATGGTATTTACTTAATGGTATTTAATGTAAATAAGCTAGGCAGGTTTATAGGCAATCTGTCTTAGAAAACTGCATTCTGTCTCAAATGTATCGATACATTTAGCCCAGAAAGGGTCTCTGATGAACATGTATCGATACATGTTCATAATGTTTCATGATGTATCAATACATTTAGCCCAAAAAGTGTTTTTGATGAACATGTATGAATACATGTTCATAAAATATCGATACATTTTCCCCAGAACCAAATGTATACATGGGCCAATGGATCGATACATTTCATCGATTTCAAAAAAATAAAAGGGTAAAAATGTATTTTCACACCCTAGCTTATAAATATATCACATTTTTCGAAGATTGGCAACCCTCAGCTGCGTTTGCAAGGAAAAACACCTATTCGTAAGCTCATTCAACACATTTTTAACCTAAAATTCCATTTTTAAGATTCTAAAGCTTAGATTTGGGTTTTTATGGAAAAAGATGACATTTTTAGCTTTTAAATCTTTTGGCTTCAAATTTTCGTAAATTATGTAGTTGTGTTATTGCCCAAACTTTCTACTAGTGATTTAAGTTTAAAAGTTTTATGATTTGCTTAAGGATCTAAGCTCACCTAAGGTAAGGATGGAAGATTTATGGGCTTCTAAGCATGGGTTTAGCTAGAAAATTAGTTTAGCCAAAGTTGAGTACTTTTGAAAGTACCTAGAATGATTATTATCAAAATCTTATTCTAGGAAATGATTGTGATGATTGTTGTATGATAAGAACACTTGCAAACTCCACGAATAACGTCGAAAACGAGTTGTGGTTAGAGCTAGGAATCGACTCTCCAATTAAGTGAGTGGATTCACCACTTTTAAATTATTTTGATATGTAAAGCTAGCATGATTTTGATGAAAAATATTATTTATGCATGTTGTAATTATATCTCTAAATTTGGTTATCAAAGGATTTGAGATTTTAGAATGGAAATGATTTTCTAAGAAAATAAATTGATAATGATGGTGATGTGATTTACTTAATGGATTTTTTTTAAAAAATGTTTATGAATATACTATGTATGTAAATACCCTACTATGTATTAGTTTTCAACAAGGGGAGACAAGCACCGTATGTTTGAAGTCCACTCGATTGCTCCAGTCTTCAGCCTAGTATGGGTATGAGATATTGTATGCTTATTTATAGATGCTATAATATGCATGTTGGTATGATGAATGCCATAAGATTATGTATATGATTTAAATTCCATATACCATATGAGATGATCAAGTATGCATGATGTATACTATAGGATGGTGTATATGATGTAAATTCCATATACCATATGAGGTGATTAAGTATGCATGATTAATGCCATGAGAATATGTATATGATGTATATTCCATATACTACATGAGATGATTAAGTATGCATGATTAATGCCATGAGCATATGTATATGATGTATATTCCATATACTACATGAGATGATTGAGCTAGCATAAATGCCATGAGATTATGTATATGATGCAAATTCCATATACCTTATGAGATGAGTAAGCATGTATGTGAAGGATATTCCACATACCACATGCTACGAGTATGAGAATTCAAAGAGTGCGATTGATACCACTTTCATGAGATGCAAGTGACGACTTCACTTTTATGATGCATCATAAAATGCCTAGAGGCAATGGGGATATACGTTGCCAGCCTAAGGTGCAATGGTGATATACAATGCATGTCCATGGTTGATGAGGGTCAAACCATCATAATGTATGAGTTTTAATGTTAATGAAATGATTATGGTTGTTATGTTTATGATATGTTGTATGTTGAGTTCATTTGAGTAATGTTCATGGTTTGTACATTATGATGGCATGAGAAAGTGCTTAGTAAGAAGAATTAAGCCCTAAAGATAGTTTCTGAGATGTAAAATGACTTAAGGAATGTAGTTTCTAAGATGTAAAAGGACTTAAGGAATGGTAGAAATGCTGAAATTGTTTAGAAACTTTGTCTCTGTGTTCAAAGTATCGATACATATGGAGCACGCATCAATACATTCTAAAAAGATTGCCATAGAAGGCTTTTTGTATGAAATGTATCGATACATTTTACCAATGTATCGATGGATGCTTGAAAGTATTGATACATTCAATAATGTATCGATGAATGTATCGATAGATATGGTACAGAAAGGGATGTTTAAGTGAATTTGATGAGGTTTTTAAAGGTAAAGGATTTCTAAAGGTTTATATAAGTTTGTTTTCAAACAAAAGGTATTTAAATAAGTTTAAATGACACGTACAATGAATTTTATGGTTCAGAAGTTAGGAACGGGATGAGTTATAAATGCATGGTTACGAAATACTCTTTTCCCCTGGTTTATCCCTTTCCCGTATCCACCCACAAAGTATTTGTGACTCACACATTATTTTTCCCATTTATTTTGTTGTAGATCAATGATAGCATCTGATAGCAACTAGTGTCGCAGATACTAGTGTCTGGTCTGTTAGTATAAGCCCTACAAGCCAATATGTGGTTGTATGGGAATTGCAATTTTGAGATATTCATGTACGACATTTTGTTATTCATAATAACATTGAGGTAGTTCTTTATCCATAAGTTTGTAATTTAATTACTTTTTGTACTTATGTAGATAAAACCCACAGAACTATATATGCATTGCAAAGGAATTGTATTGGGATAGAATTATGAGATCCTTATGCATTAAAGCATTGTTCCTAAAAGTTTCTGGTCATTGAATTATTGGGACAGGGCATCAATAATGCTCAAAGATTGGCACATGTTATGTTCCTTACTTGTGAAGTAAGCAATCGTTCTCATAGGTTGAAGTATAGAGATATTTGGAACTAGCATGTGGGTTCTTGTCGTGGGAGAGCGAGTTCACTGAGCATGACCCGCCATGAGAAGTGCATTTGGTACCTCACTCAAGTGTCTATGCAATACTTCTTATGTGTTAGCTGTGTAACTACTCCCTCGACTTGAGACACTAGGTTGTCTTGTATGTGGAGTACTATGCTTTGATTTAATCCTTATGGGTGCCTAATCAAGGATGCCAAAACAGGATGTTTTTTAGTATAGTATGAAGCATATGAAGGCAAATGAGTGGTCAAGATAGGAATCATCACCCCAAGTGATTCGAGGGGAAATATCTCATTAGTTCTTGGTTGACATTAGCTTAATCAAATCCTTGGTCAAGGTGATTAGGAGATTATGAAATGAGTTTCATAAGTCTCCATAAAGCTAATGATCTAATTGCAAGAACAAATATGGAGATCAATTAGAGCAGGCGCTACACCAAGCTCTTATCATCTTCGGGATATATGATGAGGGAATGAATTATACTGAAAAACTATACACTGAAGGGTTGTCAAAGAATCCTTTGACTCTCCTAACAATTGGGTGACCATGATGCATTGCTAGATGCCAATCATGGTCTATGGAATTGAATTAGTTAATTTAAAATTAAATATGATTCATTTAAATTAATTAATTAATAATATTATAATTCAATTCCATTGCCAACATGTTAGGAACCTAATGGGTCACACACAAAGGTTGCAATTCGGATTAAATTGAGAGTGTGATGATTTAAGTTAGACTTAAATCAAATTCTAGGTTTTAACTACTAAGAACCTAATTAAAAGAGTTTAATTAGGTATTGGTTAAATATTATAATTGTTATGATATTAAGGACTTATTTTGAAAATTTTAATAAGTTAAACCTAGATATAAAAATCACGTGTAGCCACTCTTTTTTTTCCAAGAGAGGAGAACGAAATAAAAAAAAAGAATTTTTCTCTTGAGTGCTGCCACTCTTGAGAAGTTTTTTTTCTTTTTGAAAAACTTCTCCTTTGAATCTTTGCTGGAAATCAAAGAAGAAAAGAGGACAAATCGCTGTCCATTTGCTAGCACAAGCTCGTGGCATAAAGCTCTCTCACTGAGAAGGATCTGTTGCAATCGTGTGTGTATCATTGGAGGCCAAGCGATTGAGTGACTGGGATTCTTTCACACCAAAGGTGTTCATGTTTTATCACCAAAAGGAATCCATTTGATTATGATATCACTTGGAAAGGTACATTCTTTTTCTGATTTTATGTGGTACATAACTTTGCATTAAACAACCAAGGTGATCCAAAGGTAGGAGGCATGGTTTTTTTTTTATTCTGCTACGTTGATGCTCTAATCATGCCGTTCCTAGCAGTGGTATCAGAGCCTCCCTTGGCTCATTTTAATGCAAAGGTATGTCTTGTTGTTGTTAATACTATGTTCGACATAGATGTGAAAATTCGGGTATCAAATGGTGAGTTCATATTTACATAATTTTGTTTTGAAATTGTTTGATATTTCTAAACAATTTTATTTTGTAAATATTTTATTCTTATTAATGAACATTAAACATGTTTTAATGTCAAGAATTTACAGATTAAAGTTTGCATAAGATGCAAAAAAATCAGCAAAGGAATTCGGGTTCGTGGAGGAATGGAGATATGGGTATTAAGGGCAAATTTTGATTCTGTCCAGGTTTGGTTTTGCATCATTTCAGCAAGAAAATGAGTCCTAAAAATTCTCAAAATTTGCAAAAATGATGTTAAGTTTATGTCCTTTGAAAATGTTTCAAATGTGGCTGAAAACCAATACCACAATGTGTGCATGAATCCTTGAAACCGTGACTAGTCGCTGCAGCCAATAGCAGACTTTGAGTCACAGCTTTGCTTGTTTTCAGCAAGCAGAAGGCATCCAAAATTGATGCTAATGATGATGAAAGAGGTTTTATACCTTAGCTGATTGGAGGATTATGATAAGGATAAAATGCCAAAATTTTATGCCACTTTAATGACCAAGAAACGTGGTCAATAAAATTGCTGCAAGCAGTTTTTTGAATGCCACAATTTTGGCGTTTTGAATTGCCTTATCTTGCATCTTAATTTGATGCAATTTAAAAATCAATTGATTATCAGATATTTTGTAGAAGTATTTCCATAAAATCAGCATATCAAAATGGATTTTGAAAGTTTCCACAAAATAAGGAATTTGATTCCTACAAAATATGCAAATTATTTTAATCAATTGATAAATTTAAATAATTTGACATATTAAATTTAGGAATTGGTTTCCTAATTATATTGAAGTCAAAATTATTTTAAAATCTTCCATAAATTAAGGAATTAGATTCCTATATATTATGGGAGTCTAAGAATAAATAGGCAATTTAAAATCAGAAGAATATCTCCATAATATTAGCTATGGAATTCGGATTTGACAATTGGATAAATGAAGATTTTATTGTCTTAAAATTACCCAATGAGATTAGGTGATCTAAGACATAAAATCTTTAATATCTGATTGGTAAAGGATAACCTTAAATATTTGAACAAAGCAAATTAAAATTGTTTTAATTTGTAATAAATCCTATCCTAATAAGATTAGAATATGGATAAAGGTTATTTATATTCATTAGTAAGGACTTATATATATGGAAATTGTTTCTTTATATATGGAAATAAATTGATACCCAAAAATTTGAAATTAAGTTAATTCAAAAGTTGAATTTAACTAATTTCAAATAAATCATGTGATTAACAATTTGAACAAGACATAGATTTAATTTTATGTTCATGTGGATGAATGAATATGGATGATTATGGACTAGGCCCAATTTCATTGTGGATGTATGGTTAAATTTTATCATGGTATTTATTTATTAAATAGGGTCTGCGCACCCTACCTTTCTTTTGATTTTCTGGAATTGTAAAATTCTTTCCTCACCTAACTCCCCTCGGATGTACCACAAGGTTTCTTTACTAAAATGTAATTAGTTACATATAAGTGTAGAATTAGGATTAGTTTAGGAGTTATTTTACAATTTGAAGATGAAGACTTAAAGGCGCCGTGAAGATATAAGGAGGAAGATTACAATATGTTGTATGTTATTGCCTAGGTTTAACCAAGCTAATTTCCTTCGATGGCTTAAGGAAATTAGTATAGATAAAGTCCATAATCATCCAAAGTAGTATGCATGAGATAGATTTATTTATGCAATTAATAAATACTATGCATGCAAAGATGAGATCTTAAGTAAGTTAAAAATAAGAAAATCCCTCAGTAAACATTGAGTCACATGCCATGCATGATTAAGTTGCCTTCCACCATATAGCAAGATAACTTGGCTGCTCTTTTAATCAAAGACTTGTTGAGCACACTCAAGGTCACACTTTTACACGAGTATGTTTGAGCTATTGGTGGGTCTTACTCAACTAGTTTTGTAAAATTCGAATGCTTGGAAACTTGATTGTTATGGAAACTAGAGGCAATGGTTAGGCAAAACATCTATGATATGTTTAGGCAATGTGTTGTCACTTAGTTGATCTAGGAGTTGTATAGAGATACAATTGGTAAGCTCAGTTACCTACCCAATCTAACTATCATGGTTTATTGAGCACACTCAAGGTCATGATTAGAGTGGATAAGGATCTTAGCCCATTAAAAGAATCCTTGTAGAGATCTCTTGAGGTGATATAGAGGGTTATCATCTTGAAGAAAATAGTGGGAGCAATCAATTTAAGATTTACTATCTCATCTTAATTGATTATAATACATGATCACTCATAAACGTTCTTTAAATGTCTAGGTTGTTAAAATGCGAATACACATTACTTTGTGTGGCATACTTGATGTCATCATGAAATTCGAGCCAAAATGTTTGGACTGGTATATCAAGTTGAGAAATGTTCTCAAACATCTATTTAGAATAGATGTTATTAAGGAAGATATCCTTGCCTTCTTGACAAGGTCAAAGAATGAGAAACTTGTAGAAGTTTCACCTTTGACCATGTATATGATTGAAGTAAATCTATCTACTATTGATCTGTCATCATGGGTATTAGATACTAGATGTGGGTCACACTTATGTAATGACATGAAGGTGCTGGAAACGAGTAGAAGATTAATGAAAGGAGAGGTGGTCCTAAGAGTAAGAAATGGAGCAAAGGTTGCTGCATCGGCTGTGGGGACAGTTACCATACCTTGACCTTCTGGGTTGATCTCGAAATTAAGAGACTGCTACTATGTTCCTTCCATATCTCGAAACATCATATCTGTGTCATACTTGGCATTATATGATGATATGGAATTTTGCATTAAGGGCAATTATTGTTCTTTCTCGAAGGATGAGATGCATTATGGTGCAGGGACACATTCGAACAGTCTCTATATTCTTGATCCTAAGAGACCCATACTCAATATAGAGGTTAAAAAAACAAAGAAAGATGATTCAAAACTATCTTACATCTAGCACTGTAGGCTTGGACACATCAATGAGACTCGCTTAACCAAGTTACACAAACAAGGTTTCATTGATCCATCTAATTATGAATCTTATGGAATATGTGAGTGCTGTCTCCTTGGTAAGATGACCAAGTCACCTTTCACAAAAAAGAGTGAACGAGCTGGGGTGTTACTAGGACTTCTACATTCAAATGTATGTGGTCCTATGAATACTAGTGCTAGAGGAGGATTGTCACGACCCAAATTTCGGGTCATGACCGGCGCTTGGGTCCAATGGGCGTAATCCACTAAACCCAAGCAAGCCTATTATTTATCTTACTTATGATTCTATTTATTATCACTAAGTCCTATTTCATGACTTTGAATCAAAATAGTGATATACATTGCCAACTCGTATTGGCATTACTCTTTTAAAATTTACATTAAGTTCATCTATACATAACAAAATAATACTCAACTTCCAGCGGAGTGACTCGGATGAATATACAGCTACCGAATGCCGAGACACCTACCAAAAGATGGACACAGGTCTACAAGGACACCTCGTCCTAATTATCGGCTACCTCGTGATCTGAAAAACATGAAATTGAAAATGGTGAGTATAAACCCAGTGAGTGAACAAGGAAGGGAACAAGCAACAATTAGGGAAAATTTAAAATCATGATGCAGTTGTTTAAAAATAATGCAATTTAGTTCATTCCTATTTAAATCCCCTCCAAACCCAAGAGTTTTTCACTACAACGAGCATGAATTTCGCTGCAGTGAAAACAGAGCAATAAGAGAAACATTTTTCCTCACTCAACAAAAAGCCATCCTACTAAACTAATAAAATCAACTTAAAATTCATGAAAATT
>NC_030851.1:20090832-20093787 GCF_000208745.1 Theobroma cacao | reverse complement strand
GAAATACATCCACGAACTCCTTCACCACCGACACTTGAGTTACATCTCCAATCTTTGCCTGACTATCCTTTACAACAGCCAAGTAACCTATACAACCCTGTCGTAATAATCTTCTGGCAGATATGACCGATATCAAATTGGTTGGAGCATTACTCCTATCCCCCTGAATACTAAATGATGGTTCACCGGGGAAATCAAATCTAACCAATTTATGATAGCAGTCCACACTAGCATGGCAGGGTGATAACCAATCCATCCCCAAGATTACATCAAAGTCTAAGGTGTCTAGCACTACTAGATTCACCGAAGTGTCTTTGTCCTTGACTTGCACTACATAGGACTCATATTCCCACTCGGCCACAAATATCTCCTTTAAAAGAGTAGACACCACTAATTGTTCCTTTCTCCTAACACGACCTTTACCCAATCGAGATGCAAAACATGGAGAGATAAAAGAATGGGTAGCACCGGGATCAAATAGTACCCGAGCATTCATATTACAAACGAAGAGAATACTTGAGACCACGGCGTTGGATGTCTGAGCCTCCTGCTGTGTTAAAGTAAACACCCTCGCCTGGCTTCTAACAACAGAACTTTGATGTCCGGACCCAGATGGTCTGCCTTGAGAGGAAGTACCAGCACCTCTACCTCTCGATCCACTAACCTCCCGGCCAGATGAGACAACAACTGACGGAGCAGATGAAGCTAGCTGGGTGGAACCACGAGCAGAATCTAGTGATTGATGTGCCATCGGACAATCCCTCCTAATATGCCCAGGTTGACCGCACCCGTAACAAGTTCTTGTAGTAAGGAAGCACTGTCCACTATGTCGTCTCCCACAAGTATCACAAGAGCTAATGACTTGACTACTCTGTCTAGAATCTTGCTGCCTCCTAGAACTGAAGGTTCTCTGTCCCACCATAATATTAGCACCAGGTGCGTCACTCCACTGCTGAGGTAACAGTGAGTCCCTCTGTGGACCTTGACGGCTAGAAGATGAACCACCACTGCTGAAATCTCTACGGCCCTAATAATCCTCTGTCTTGTTCTTCTTTGCTCTATCTCTCGTAGCCCTACTCTCACTGGTCCTTATCTCGATGCGTTGAGCACGATCCGCTGCTGCAGAATAGGTAGTGAAATCTCGGGATGCCACAGCCCTAAATAATGGCTCCACTAACCCATCCACAAACCTCTGAATTTTCATCTCCTCAGTAAAAACGAGATAGGGCGCATAATGAGCTAGCTGCGTGAACTTGATGTCATACTCAGACACCGTCATGCTTGAAGTCTGTACCAAAGTCTCAAACTCTCTGGCTCTGGCATTACGCACACTGAGTGGTAAGAATCGATCCAAGAAGGCTGCACTAAACTCACTCCAGGCCAACGGTGTTGCATTAGTCGGTCTGCCTCTAAATAAAGAGCTATACCATTCCTGCGCCACATCCTCTAATTGAAAGGCGGCTAGCTCAACTGACCGAACACTAGAACATCCTAAGGCTTTACAAATTTTTTCCATCTTATCCAAGAAAACTTGGGGTTTCTCCGATGCATCAGACCCTGAAAATGTTAGAGGGTTAAGCTTGAGGAAGTCAAGAAGAGAAATATCTAAATGTCCCCTCTCGACCTCAAGATGTTGGCGATCGGCCTGTCCTTGGGAGCTAGGGGATTCTTGTACTGTAGGTCTCCCCTCTACTACCCTTTGTATATCTTCCATGCGAGTCGCCATCATCTCTACAACCTGGTTAACTCCCTGTAGGCCTGCCGCCAAATCCTCAATAGTAATACCCCTAGCTAGGTGTCTATCTACATCACCTGAGGACTGTCCCTCTTCTTGCCTACTCACAGGCGTATCCGACCTCACCGGCCTAGTGACCCTGCCACGTCTACCTCGACCTCTCCGGGTGGATGCCCGTGGTCTATCTGCCATTTCAATGGGAGCATCTTGCTCCCCTGCCCGTCTTGAGGCGGCTCGTGTCTTAGGCGGCATTCTTACCTAGACAAGAGCAAACACCTGTTATTAAACACATATTCTAATCATACTTAAGGCAAAAGGTAGTTTCTAAGATAGAGAATCTATGCGGTCATTTGGTTGTAAAATATGCCGTGGTTCACACTTTACAACTGAAGTTCCTACATAAAGACCCGACTTTTCGCTTGACTAACAAAAAGGAAGTTCTAGGATCTAGACAAACCTAGGGCTCTGATACCAACATTGTCACAACCCAAATTCTGGGTCATGATCGGCGCATGGGTCCAATGGACGTAATCCACTAAACCCAAGCAAGCCTATTATTGATCTTACTTATGATTCTATTTATTATCACTAAGTCCTATTTCATGACTTTGAATCAAAATAGTGATATACATTGCCAACTCGTACTGGCATTACTCTTTTAAAATTTACATTAAGTTCATCTATACATAACAAAATAATACTCGACTTCCAACGGAGTGACTCGGATGAATATACAGCTACCGAATGCCGAGACACCTACCAAAAGATGAACACAAGTCTACAAGGACACCTCGTCCTAATTATTGGCTGCCTCGTGATCTGAAAACATGAATTTGAAAATGGTGAGTATAAACCCAGTGAGTGAACAAGGAAGGGAACAAACAACAATTAGGGAAAATTTAAACTCATGATGCAGTTGTTTCAAAATAATGCAATTTAGTTCATTCCTATTTAAAAACCCTCCAAACCCGAGAGTTTTTCACTACAGCGAGCATGAATTTCGCTGCAGTGAAAACAGAGCAACAAGAGAAACATTTTTCCTCACTCAACAAAAAGCCATCCTGCTAAACTAATAAAATCAACCTAAAATTCATGAAAATTCTCAAAGTACAATGTGTCAACTTTCATGTACATTACAACCATAAATCATTGTCCATCAATTTGCTATATCACACATATTTACATATGTATATATATATATATATATATATATATATATA
>NC_030851.1:20044019-20087384 GCF_000208745.1 Theobroma cacao | reverse complement strand
CGATTAATCGGGTGATCGGTCGAATTTAATCGATACCGTGATTAAGCGATAATCGGACATATTTTTGCATTTACATATCAAGCATTAGAAGTTTAAATTAATTTATATCAATTTAGGGACAATATAGTAAATTCCTCGACTTTGTTATTTGTCAAGGTGGTGAGACGTCCGGAAAAGGCAAAGGAATTGCGCCTGAGGACTATTAGTCAGAGTTCACCCGGAATTCGGATTTTTGACACCTGTGAGTGGACTGCCTATCAAAATTATTTTCAGAATATAACTGTTTTGAGCAAAGTGTTTGAATGAATTTATGCAATTTTTTATGAAAATAAATGCCTTGGGAACAAGCTTGTGAGAAAAGGTTTATGTTATGAAATGTGGTTATTATGGATTTCTATGTGGCTGCTTTATGTTGATATACATATATGCTTGAATATAATGTTGTGTAATTATGTTGACTCGGCTATGTGCGAGTAGAGAGTGCACATAAGTCGAGGATGACCCGGTTATGTGCGAGTAGGGAGTGCGCATAACCTGGTGATGACCCGATTATGTGCGAGTAGGGAGTGCGCATAACCCGGTGATGACCCAACCATGTGCGAGTAGGGAGTGCGCATGAGCTGGTGATGATGATGATGAGCTGGTGATGATGATGATGCGTTGGTGAGATGATGATGATGGGTATATACGTATATATATATATAAATATGTAAATATGTGTGATATAGCAAATTAATGGACAATGATTTATGGTTGTAATGTACATGAAAGTTGACACATTGTACTTTGAGAATTTTTATGAATTTTAGATTGATTTTATTAGTTTAACAGGATGGCTTTTTGTTAAGTGAGGAAAAATGTTTCTCTTGTTGCTCTGTTTTCACTGTAGCGAAATTTATGCTCGCTGTAGCGAAAAACTCTCGGGTTTGGAGGGGTTTTAAATAGGAATGAACTAAATTGCATTGTTTTAAAACAAGTGCTTCATGATTTTAATTTCTCCCTAATTGTTGCTTGTTCCCTTCCTTGTTCACTCACTGAGTATTGTACTCACGTTTTATAAAACAATTCATGTTTTCAGATCAGGTGACTGTTGGGCCCTAGATCGAGGAGTCCCCGTAGTGCATCTCCTGGGTATGTGTCTGGCATTCAATAGTAATCCCTTTTCTTGTAAATGTGTCCGCTGGAAGTCATGGGTTCTTTTGTATTGTGAATACAATCTAACAATGTGAATATGTGTATGCAATGTAAATTGCTAAATACATGACTGGTATAGTGCATGTATATTATTATCGATAATGCCATTATGTTTTGGCTTTGGTCACACCCAGGAAAAGGTGTGTGTGTATGCATGATATGATAAATTTGTTAAGCAAAGGTAAATGGATAGGCTTGCTTGGGCTTAGTGAGCTATGCTCATTGAGCTCATGCGCCGGTCATGGCCCTGGAAATTGGGTCTTGACAATAGTGGTATCAGAGCCCTAGGTTTGTCTAGGTCCTAGAACTTCCTTTTTGTTAGTCCAGCGGAGAGTCGGGTCTTTATGTGGGAACTTCAGTTATAAAGTGTGAACCGCGGCACATTTTACAACCAAATGACCGCATAGATTCCCTATCTTAGAAACCACCTTTTGCTTTAAGTATGAATATAATATGTGTTTAATAACAGGCGTTTGCTTTTGTCTAGGTAAGAATGCCGCCTAAGACACGAGCCGCCTAAAGACGGGCAGGGGAGCAAGATGTTCCCATTGAGATGGCAGATAGACCACGGGCATCCACCCAGAGAGGCCAAGGTAGACGTGGCAGGGTCACTAGGCCGGTGGGGTTGGATACGCCTGTGAGTAGGCAAGAAGAGGGGCAGTCCTCAGGTGATGTAGATAGACACCCAGCTGGGGGTATTACTATTGAGGATTTGGCGACAGGCCTACAGGGAGTTAACCGGGTTGTGGAGATGATGGCGACCCGCATCGAAGATATACAAAGGGTAGTAGAGGGGAGACCTACAGTACAAGAATCCCCTAGCTCCCAAGGACAGGCCGATCACCAACATCATGAGGAGGAGAGGGGACATCTAGATATTTCTCTTCCTGACTTTCTCAAGCTTAAGCCTCCAACATTTTCAGGGTCTGATGCATCGGAGAAACCCCAGGTTTTCTTGGATAAGATGGAGAAAATTTGTAAAGCCTTGGGATGTTCTAGTGTTCGGTCAGTTGAGCTAGCCGCCTTCCAATTAGAGGATGTGGCGCAGGAATGGTATAGCTCTTTATGTAGAGGCAGACCGACTAATGCAACACCGTTGGCCTGGAGTGAGTTCAATGTAGCCTTCTTAGATCGATTCTTACCACTCAGTGTGCGTAATGCCAGAGCTAGAGAGTTTGAGACTTTGGTACAGACTTCAAGCATGACGGTGTCTGAGTATGACATCAAGTTCACGCAGCTAGCTCGTTATGCGCCCTATCTCGTTTCTACTGAGGAGATGAAGATTCAGAGGTTTGTGGATGGGTTAGTGGAGCCATTATTTAGGGCTGTGGCATCCCGAGATTTCACTACCTATTCTGCAGCAGTGGATCGTGCTCAACGCATCGAGATGAGGACCAGTGAGAGTAGGGCTGCGAGAGATAGAGCAAAAAGGGGCAAGACAGAGGGTTATCAGGGCCGTAGAGATTTCAGCAGTGGTGGTTCATCTTCTAGCCGTCAGGGTCCACAGAGGGACTCACGGTTACCTCAGCAGGGGAGTGACGCACCTGGTGCTAATATTAGGGTGGGACAGAGAACCTTCAGTTCTAGGAGGCAGCAAGATTCTAGACAGAGTAGTCAAGTCATTCGCTCTTGTGATACTTGTGGGAGACGACATAGTGGACGGTGCTTCCTTACTACAAAAACTTGTTACGGGTGCGGTCAACCTGGGCATATTAGGAGGGATTGTCCGATGGCACATCAATCACCAGATTCTGCTCGTGGTTCCACCCAGCCAGCTTCATCTGCTCCGTCAGTTGCTGTCTCATCTGGCCGGGAGGTTAGTGGATCGAGAGGTAGAGGTGCGGGTACTTCCTCTCAAGGCAGACCATCTGGGTCCGGACATCAAAGTTCTATTGGTAGAGGCCAAGCGAGGGTGTTTGCTTTAACACAGCAGGAGGCTCAAACATCCAATGCCGTGGTCTCAGGTATTCTCTCCGTTTGTAATATGAATGCTCGAGTACTATTTGATCCTGGTGCTACCCATTCTTTTATCTCTCCATGTTTTGCATCTCGGTTGGGTAGAGGTCGTGTTAGGAGAGAGGAACAATTAGTGGTGTCTACTCCTTTAAAGGAGATATTTGTGGCCGAGTGGGAATATGAGTCCTGTGTAGTGCGAGTCAAGGACAAAGACACTTCGGTGAATCTAGTGGTGCTAGACACCTTAGACTTTGATGTAATCTTGGGGATGGATTGGTTATCACCCTGCCATGCTAGTGTGGACTGCTATCATAAATTGGTTAGATTTGATTTCCCCGGTGAACCATCATTTAGTATTCAGGGGGATAGGAGTAATGCTCCAACCAATTTGATATCGGTCATATCTGCCAGAAGATTATTACGACAGGGTTGTATAGGTTACTTGGCTGTTGTAAAGGATACTCAGGCAAAGATTGGAGATGTAACTCAAGTGTCGGTGGTGAAGGAGTTCGTGGATGTATTTCCTGAGGAGCTACCAGGTTTGCCTCCTGAACGGGAGATTGAGTTTTGCATAGATTTGATTCCCGACACTAGACCTATATCCATACCCCCATATAGAATGGCACCTGCAGAGCTTAAAGAGCTTAAGGATCAGTTGGAGGATTTGTTGGATAAAGGTTTCATACGACCTAGTGTATCCCCATGGGGAGCACCAGTGTTATTTGTGAAGAAGAAAGATGGGTCACTTAGGCTGTGCATTGATTATCGACAGCTTAATAAAGTGACGGTGAAGAATAAATATCCTCTCCCAAGGATAGATGATTTATTTGATCAACTACAAGGAGCACAATGTTTTTCTAAGATAGATCTGCGATCTGGGTACCATCAGTTGAGAATCCGGAACGAAGATATACCCAAGACCGCATTTCGAACAAGATATGGGCACTATGAGTTCTTAGTGATGTCATTTGGGCTCACGAATGCTCCTGCAGCCTTTATGGATTTGATGAACCGAGTGTTCAAACCTTATTTGGATAAGTTTGTGGTGGTGTTTATTGATGACATTTTGATATATTCAAAGAGTCGAGAGGAGCATGAGCAGCATCTTAAGATAGTGCTCCAAATTTTGAGAGAACATCGATTGTATGCTAAGTTCTCCAAGTGTGAGTTTTGGCTCGAAAGTGTTGCATTCTTGGGGCATGTGGTATCTAAGGAGGGGATACAAGTTGATACAAAGAAAATTGAAGCAGTGGAAAAATGGCCAAGGCCAACATCAGTTACGGAGATTAGAAGCTTTGTGGGTTTAGCTGGCTATTATCGTCGCTTTGTGAAGGACTTCTCCAAAATAGTTGCCCCTTTGACTAAGCTGACACGTAAAGATACAAAATTTGAGTGGTCTGATGCTTGTGAGAATAGTTTTGAGAAGCTTAAGGCATGTCTCACCACAGCTCCAGTGTTAAGCCTTCCGCAAGGCACAGGGGGTTACACGGTGTTTTGTGATGCATCGGGGGTTGGTTTAGGATGTGTATTGATGCAACATGGGAAGGTGATTGCGTATGCATCTAGGCAACTTAAAAGGCATGAGCAGAATTACCCCATACACGATTTGGAAATGGCAGCAATCGTGTTTGCCTTAAAGATTTGGAGACATTACTTGTATGGTGAGACTTGCGAGATATACACGGACCACAAAAGTCTGAAGTATATATTTCAGCAGAGGGATCTTAACTTACGGCAACGTAGATGGATGGAGTTGCTAAAGGATTATGATTGTACTATTCTTTATCATCCCGGTAAGGCCAATGTAGTGGCGGATGCCTTGAGTCGAAAATCAATGGGAAGCTTGGCACATATTTCCATTGGTAGGAGATCTTTGGTTAGAGAGATCCATAGCTTGGGAGACATAGGTGTGCGTTTGGAAGTTGCGGAGACAAATGCTTTGCTAGCACACTTTAGAGTGAGGCCTATTTTAATGGACAGGATTAAAGAAGCACAAAGTAAAGATGAGTTTGTGATTAAGGCCTTAGAGGATCCTCAGGGTAGGAAAGGAAAAATGTTTACTAAAGGCACAGATGGAGTGTTGAGGTATGGAACCAGACTTTATGTGCCTGATGGTGACGGGTTGAGGAGAGAAATATTGGAGGAAGCTCACATGGCAGCTTATGTGGTACATCCAGGGGCTACAAAGATGTATCAAGATTTGAAAGAGGTGTATTGGTGGGAAGGACTTAAGAGAGATGTAGCTGAGTTTGTCTCCAAGTGCCTGGTTTGTCAGCAGGTTAAGGCCGAGCATCAAAAGCCTGCAGGGCTACTACAGCCATTACCAGTACCCGAGTGGAAGTGGGAACATATTGCTATGGACTTTGTAACGGGTTTGCCTCGAACCAGTGGGGGATATGATTCAATTTGGATAGTAGTGGACCGGTTAACAAAGTCAGCTCATTTTCTTCCGGTTAAGACTACTTATGGGGCTGCCCAATATGCTCGAGTTTATGTGGATGAGATAGTGCGACTACATGGTATTCCCATTTCTATAGTATCTGACAGAGGAGCTCAGTTTACTAGTAGGTTTTGGGGAAAGTTGCAAGAAGCATTGGGCACTAAGTTGGATTTCAGCACAGCTTTCCACCCTCAGACTGATGGACAATCTGAACGGACCATACAGACATTGGAGGATATGTTGAGGGCTTGTGTGATAGACCTTGGTGTCAGGTGGGAACAATATCTACCCTTAGTGGAATTTGCCTACAACAACAGTTTCCAAACTAGCATCCAAATGGCACCATTTGAGGCCTTATATGGACGAAGATGTAGGTCACCCATTGGATGGCTAGAGGTGGGAGAAAGGAAACTTTTGGGGCCTGAATTGGTGCAGGATGCAACCGAGAAAATACACATGATCCGTCAGAGGATGTTAACAGCACAAAGTAGACAGAAATCATATGCTGATAACCGACGGAGAGACTTGGAGTTCCAAGTAGGAGATCATGTATTTTTGAAAGTTTCGCCAACTAAAGGGGTAATGAGGTTTGGCAAGAAAGGGAAGTTAAGTCCTCGGTATATAGGGCCATTCGAGATCTTAGAAAGGGTTGGAGCGGTGGCTTATCGTTTGGCTTTACCGCCAGACCTTTCAAATATTCATCCCGTGTTTCATGTGTCCATGCTTAGGAAGTACAACCCAGATCCATCACATGTAATACGGTATGAAACCATTCAGTTGCAAGATGATCTAACCTATGAGGAACAACCGGTAGCTATCCTTGATAGGCAAGTTAAAAAGCTCCGTTTAAAGGATGTAGCCTCAGTGAAAGTGTTGTGGCGGAATCACACTAGCGAGGAGGTAACGTGGGAAGCTGAGGATGAGATGCGGACAAAGCATCCACACCTCTTCGATATGTAAAGGTAAGCCACTCTACATTGAATTTAAATTCGGGGACCGAATTTTTATTAGTGGGGGAGAATGTGAGACCCTGTCAAGCTCGATTAAAAGACGGTATTGTACCGAGTGGTACAACTAAGTTAAATCGAGCCTTGAACTAGTTCAAATAGAAATTCTAAGAGGAATTTGAAAATTTTAAAACCAACAGAATGGCTTAGAATAGTGATTTGGAGTTCAAGGTCCAGTTTGGAGTCCATCAGAAAATTGACCAATTAGGGACAAAACGGTCATTTTACCATTTGATGATAAAATGGAGATTTTTAGCCAAGATTTGATCACATTTGACCAAGAATAATTATATGAAATATAATTATGATTATTGGAGTATAAAATGATGTTTAGCAGTGAAAAATTGTGATTCTCGGTATTTATGGAGCACAAGGGCAAAATGGTAATTTTGCCACTAAAGGACTAAACGAAAATTTTTTTAAACAATTTTTGCCCCATTTGGTTAATATTGATCAATATTAGTGTTATTTTAGGTTGAAAAGTAGAAATAATGAGATTCCGGTACATTTCGGAGTAAAAGGGCAAAATAGTAATTTTTTCGCCCCAGGGGCAAATCGGTAAATTTTTCACCCCAGCACTTGTCAAGACCAAGGGATTTTAATTGTGGTAGGATTGGATAAATACCAGAATATTTGTGGTGGAAAATTAAGAAGAAAAAGTCAAAAAGTTAAAAATTGGGCCAATAAGCATGTGACACATGGCATGCTTGATTATTTTATTATTTTCTATAGAAATCAGCCCATTAAATCCCCAATTCCCTCACCATATTCGGCCTAGGCATCCAGCAACAAGAAAAAAGGAAGAACAAAAGGAAAAACAAGAAAACCTAGGTGGAAATTCAAAGAAAAAGTGAAGAAATCAAGGAAACAAGCTAGGTAAGTTAAAATTTCTTTAATTCTCCTTGATACCTAGCTTACCCATGCTTTTGTTCTTGATTTCCATGGTTGAATATTGAGTTATCATGATGAATTCAATTCTGAAAAATGGGTATGGAAGAGGAATTGTTGTTGGAATAATTTGATTTTAGACTATGTTAGTGTTTAGGGATAGTTAAGCATGGTTATGAACAAAAACACAAAAGAAATATTCAATTTCTCTAGGGTTCCTTGTTGGCCGAACCATGAGGGCTGAATATCAATGGGGGATTGTTTTTATTTCAAGGAAAATGGCATGGAAAATGATGAATTAAGGTGAAACGGTTATGTAGAAAAAAATTCGATGCTAGTGCACCAAATGACCAAATTTTTCTATAAGGAACTGTGAGGGTTCTAATGCTGAATTTGGCTTTATTTAAATGTATGTGGTAAATTAAGGTATTAGAGGAGAAATGAATTAATTTGGAGGTGATTTGGACACAATCGCCGATTAATCGGGTGATCGGTCGAATTTAATCGATACCGTGATTAAGCGGTAATCAGACATATTTTTGCATTTACATATCAAGCATTAGTAATTTAAATTAATTTATATCAATTTAGGGACAATATAGTAAATTCCTTGACTTTGTTATTTGTCAAGGTGGTGAGACGTCCGGAAAAGGCAAAGGAATTGCGCCTGAGGGCTATTAGTCCGAGTGCACCCGGAATCTGGATTTTTGATACCGGTGAGTGGACTTGCATTTCAAACTTGTTTTGGGAAATATGAAAGATTCTATCCAACTTGTCTTAGAAAATGTACCTTGGGAACAAGCTTTTAGTAAAATGATTTTATATTGTGAAAATGTGCTATACAATGGTTTATGTGTTATCACAATATGATAATATGCATTGGATGCTTCTTTACATGTTGATTTGAACCCGGCTATGTGCGAGTAGGAGTGCACATAAGCCGTTGCTGACCCGGCTATGTGCGAGTAGGAGTGCACATAAGCCGTTGCTGACCCGGCTATGTGTGAGTGGGAGTGCACATAAGCCGTTGTTGCCCCCATAGCTTATAGGGCTGGATGCTTCGTGATCTTCCACCCTATGAGTGCTTTGATAGGTATGATCTGTGGCGAAGTATGACTCTCCACCCAAGAGCTTGGAGGAGGAGGGAAGGGACTGCTCCGTTGCTTCGTGATCCGGAGTGAAGTGCACCTCTTGCCGAGTGAAGGGGGGGATGCTTCGTGATCTCCCACCCCCTAGTGACAATAGCATAAGCCGTTGCATATGAGATGATGATGATGGGATGATGTGCATGATGATGATGATGGGATGGTGTGCATGTTGATGATGGGTATATGGTTGTAAATGCAAATATGTAAGCATTTGTTTTGTTGAAATTTGGAAGTTTACATGTGTTACATGTTGCTATTGTTATTTTAGCAGGATGACTTGTTTTAAGGGAAAAATGAGACTTTTTCCTTGATGTTCTGGTTCTCGCTGCAGCGAGAATGAAGTTCGCTACAGCGAGAAACTTTCTGTCCATTTTGCTAACTTGTGGGTTTTTGCCATATTTCCCATTTCTTTGGTACCATAGTTGAGCATGGATTTTTGTAAAGTGATTTACTCATGTGGGGTTTACATGAGGGGTTTAAAGGAGCTAAAACAATTGCATGGTTTTAAGAAAACGAATACATCATGATTTCGATAAACATTCCTTATTGTATGCTTGTTCCCTCCTTGTTCACTCACTGAGTATTGTACTCACGTTTTATAAAAATTCATGTTTTCAGATCAGGTGACTGTTGGACCCTAGATCGAGGAGTCCCCGTAGTGCATCTCCTGGGTATGTGTCTGGCATTCGATAGTAATCCCTTTTATTGTAAATGTCTCCGCTAGAAGTCATGGGTCCTTTTGTATTGTGAATACAATCTAACAATGTGAATATGTGTATGCAATGTAAATTGCTAAATACATGACTGGTATAGTGCATGTATATTATTATCGATAATGCCATTGTGTTTTGGCTTTGTTCACACCCGGGAAAAGGTGTGTGTGTATGCATGATATGATAAATTTGTTAAGCAAAGGTAAATGGATAGGCTTGCTTGGGCTTAGTGAGCTATGCTCATTGAGCTCATGCGCCGGTCATGGCCCTGGAAATTGGGTCTTGACAGTTTAGTCCTCTAGTGGCAAAATTACCATTTTGCCCTTGTGCTCCATAAATACCGAGAATCATAATTTTTCACTGCTAAACATCATTTTATACTCCAATAATCATAATTATATTTCATATAATTATTCTTGGTCATATGTGATCAAATCTTGGCTAAAAATCTCCATTTTATCATCAAATGGTAAAATGACTGTTTTGTCCCTCATTGGTCAATTTTCTGATGGACTCCAAATTGGACCTTGAACTCCAAATCACTATTCTAAGCCATTCTGTTGGTTTTAAAATTTTCAAATTCCTCTTAAAATTTTCAAATTCCTATTAAAATTTCTATTTGAACTAGTTCAAGGCTCGATTTAACTTAGTTGTACCAGTCGGTACAATACCGTCTTTTAATCGAGCTTGACAAGGTCTCACAAAGATACTTATACTTCATCACCTTCACAGATGACCATTCTCGCTATGGTTATGTATATTTGATGAAATATAAATCTGAATCCTTTGAGAAGTTCAAAGGAGAATATCTTAGCGGAGATTGAGAAACAAATTGGGAAGAGTATTCTCACTCTTAGATCTGATCGAAGAGGAGAATATCTTAGCCAAGAGTTTCAAGATTATCTGAAAGAGAATAGGATTCCTGCACAATGGACTCCTCTAGGGACTCCACAGCACAATGGGGTGTCTGAGAGAAGGAATCGAACATTATTGGACATGATTCGATCCATGATGAGTCATGTAAATCTTCCTATATCTTTTTGGGGATATGCCCTAGAAACTACTGCTCGCATATTGAACTAGGTTCTTACCAAATCTGTTGATAAGACACCATATGAGATATGGAGTGGGAAAAGTCCCAAATTGTCTTATACTAGGATTTGGGGATGTACTGCTTATGTGAAGCGTACAATGTTTGATAACGTAGAAGCGAGATCAGACAAATGTAAATTTGTAGGATATCCTAAAGAAACACACGGATATTATTTCTATAATCCCACTGAGCAAAAGGTGTTTGTCTCAAGGCATGCCACTTTCCTTGAGAAAGAGTTCTTAAATGAAAAGGCTAGTGGGAGTAAAGTTGTACTCGAAGAAGTTTGAGACCCATAAATTGACATTCCATTGGAACTTGAACTTGAGATTGTAACATCTGATATACAACCACAATCTCAAGAGGCACAACCACTCAAAAGGTCTAGTAGAATACGTCAAGCTCTAAAGAGATATGGATTTCTCTTGGAAAGAGACGCATTGCCCATAAATGATGAGCCTACAACCTGTGAGGAGGCAATGTTGGACATCGATTCTAAGAAATGGCTAGAAGCCATGAAATTTGAAATGGATGCCATGGATACCAACCAAGTATGGGCTTTGGTGGATCCACTTGAAGGGATAAAACCCATTAGGTGCAAGTGGGTCTTTAAGAGAAAAACCGATGTAGATGGCAAGGTGCAAACCTTTAAAGCTAGATTGGTAGCAAAAGGTTACAAACAAAGACAAGGTATTGACTTTTAAGAAACCTTTTGACCAGTTGCTATGCTTAAATCCATTAGGATTTTGCTTGCAATTGCTGCATACCATGATTATGAAATATGGCAAATGGATGTAAAAATTGCATTCCTTAATGGAAACTTGCAAGAGGAAGTGTACATGACACAACTTGAAGGTTTTATATCCAATGCTAATGCTAATAAGGTGTGCAAGCTTCAAAAGTCCATTTATGGACTTAAGCAAGCTTCTCGGAGTTGGAACATCCATTTTGATGAAGTTGTAAAAGGGTTTGACTTCATAAAAAATAAGGATGAACCATGTGTATATAAAAAGGTTAGTGGGAATGCCATAATTTTCCTAGTGCTATATGTTGATGACATATTGCTCATAGAAAATGATTGTCACGACCCGATTTCCAAGACGTGACCGACGCATGGACTCAATGGACATAGTCCACTAAGACCAAGCAAGTCTATTTACGTAATCCTGCTCATTATTCCATCAATTATTCTTAAAGTCACCTTTTATACTTTCAATCTATAAGGACCAAATTAATATGCTGTAGCAATCAAAAACTGCATTTCATGTTACCTCAATAATGCTAACCATTGCTAACTAGTGGTGGCATTACCCATCACATTATACATACATTTTCTAAGACACATATCTTAATACTTTACATCACATGAACGTATTCACAAACAAAATGATTCTTGACTTCCAGCGAAATGACCAAGGTGAAGGGACGGCTACTGAATGCCAACATACCTACCAACAAAGACGAAACTATGTGGACACCTCGACCTAGGTTCCAACTGCCTCTTGATCTGAAAACATAAAGTTGAAAATAGTGAGTACAAACTCAATGAGTGAACATAAGAAGAGAACAAGCAATATAATAAGGAAAAGTTTGAAATCATAATGCACTTATTTGAAAACGATGCACTTTAGCTTAAGTCCTTATTAAAACCCTCAATTGAACCCTTGGTTAATAAATCATGTGATAATAGAGAATTCGTATTCAACATGAAATTGGAGAAGTGGAAAATATGGCAAAAGCCAACCAAATGATAAGCAGAACAGAAAGTTTCATTCTCATTACAGTGAGAAACAGAGCAACAAGAAAGACTTCCTTTCATCCCAAATAAACCATTTCACTACAATACAAATCAATTTGAAACACTAAAAAAAATGCTCAAGGTTCAGCAAGCAGGATTCCACATACATTATAGTCACACATGTTATTCATAAAATCTTTATTGCATTAATACATGTGAACATATGCAAACATGTCACGACCCAAATTCTGGGCCATGATCGGCGTATGGGCCTAATGGACATAGCCCATTAAGCCCAAGCAAGCCTATTTACATGATCTGTTCATTTCTCCATCAGAATTACTGAAGTCATATTTCATAACTTTGAATCAAAATAATACTAAACATTGTCAATTCATAGTGGCATATCGATCAAGTATATATATATACATTGTCTATAACATGTATCTTAATAATTTACATCAGGGTTGTCTATACATCTAAAAAAGAAGACTCAATTTCCAGTGAAGAGACTCGGGGCAAATGTATAGCTACTGAATGCCGAGACACCTACCAATAGTCAATCTACGAGATCACCTCGACCTAATTACCGACTGCCTCCTGATCTGAAAACATGAAGTTGAAAATGATGAGTATAAACCCAGTGAGTGAACAAGAAAGGAACAAGCAAACATTAAGGAATGTTTAACGAAATCATGATGCATTCATTTTTCAAAAGAATGCAATTTGTTTTAGTTCTTCTTAAAACCCCTCATGTAAACCCCACATGAGTAAATCGCTTTATGAAAAGGGTCCACGCTCAACAAAGGATTTGGCGAGAATGCCTTTTCGCTACAGCGAGACTGAACTTAAATTATCAACTACTAAAGGGTTTCTTAATTGGTCGAGGGTTTCTCACCAAACCTCCTTATTTTAAACTTAATTCATTTATTCCTTCATGTGGAAGTCCATGCTCAACTATGGTACCAAAGAAATGGAAAATAGGGTAACACAGAACCAAATGAGGAGCAAAACAGAAAGTTTTTCGCTGCAGCAAGATTGAATCTCACTGCAACGAAATTTTTGGTCACAAAACAGAAAGTTTCTCGCTGCAGCAAGAAGCTACAGTAACATTCTCGCTGCAGCGAGATTTTCGGCTAGCTTTACCTCTTCAACCCAAGAGTTTCTTGCTGCAGCGAGAAATAGAGCAGTGAGAAAAAATTTCCATCCTTTCAAGAAAAAGCCATCCTGCTGAAATGACAAAATCAACATAAAACACGTAAAGATTTCCAAAGTTCAACATGACAAATTCATATGCATTTCAACCATAAACAATATACATGAGTTTTCATTCTCTAAACATATATACATATAATTACATGGTTAAATACCAATACCACTACCATCACATCCAGCTCATGTGCATCCCCCTACATCGTGCACATAGCCAGAGTCATCGTGTGCATCCCCTTACATCATGCACAGTCAGTGCCATCGTGTACATCCCCCCACATCATGCACACACACGGTTATAATCATCACACAATATCAATTATCATGCACAACATATATATCTATATATATATATATATATATATACCAACATAATGTAGTAGTGCATGAATCCATAACAACCACATGTCACAACATAAAGTCAATTATCAAAGGCTTGTTCCCAAGGCACTCGTTTTTAAGAAAAGTTGTATAAAATCATTCAAATGCTTTGTACAAAATAGTCACATTCCCAAAACGATTTTGAAATGCAGTTCACTCACCGGTATCTTGTTGAACCTTTTGTTGACTCTACTTCCCTAATTGTCCAAATGGTATGATGGGGCTTCGTTGGAACCTACCATCACATTAACATCACCATATGTCAATTCACATACTTATAGATTCTAAAAGCTATTTCGTGGCTAGCTTCCAATTGCCATTTAAATGGCTATTTATATTCACTACCTTAACCACTCTAAAATGAATAAACATCCTACTATAAAACATTCACAAGCCTAATCATTAGCCACCCTCAACATTTAAAATCAACTTTAATTTACTGCTCACCTTGATAGCCTTGAAATTTTGAAATTCTTTCCAATAGTTTTCCAAGCTAATATAAAAGCTATCTCTTTCTCTCTCTAAACACCTAACTAGTGAGAGAAAGTATGGAAGTAGGATTTTTCAAGGGTCTTAAAGTGGGAAAGTGAAAGAGCACAAGGGTTCTAGTTAAAAGGGCACAAAGGTATGAAAATTAGAGCTAGAGAGAGAAAGCTATGAAAGTTTCATATCAAGCTTGCATAGAGGATGGAAGCAACATGAAATGGAAGAAGAAGAAGGAGAAAAGCTACTGGAGAATGAAAAAGTTGCTGGAAGAACAAGATATTTATAGCCCATGCTTATCCACTTCACTTAAATTACGAAAAATGCCCCTCCACAAATTAACTTGTTCTCTTTCAATCCTTTATGCACTCTTTTTACTCTTTTGACACTAGGACAAGGTCCATAATGGTCTAGAAATGCTCGGGTTCATGAAAACTTAAAAATTCTAACCCTAGGTGAAAAATGACCATTTTGCCCCTATCGTGAAAACCATCAAAATTTTTGTTTTCTTATCATTTTACCCATATTTTCATCATTCATTTATGCCTAAGGCATACTTAGGCCTTAATATTGTTTAAAATTTACTTTTAGGGGCTTACTAAAGAAATGACGAAATTACCCTTCGCTTGTGTTATTGCGTCTTTGCCTAGTTACGAGCTTATAGAGGTCGAGGTCTCACAAACATATATGTATATATATACATCCACCGCCTCCCCAGCTCATGTGCATCCCCCCACATCATGCACATAGTTGGAGTCATCGTGTGCATTCCTCTACATCGTGCACATCTATTGCCGTCGTGTACATCCCCCCACATCGTGCACATGGGCAATATCATCATCCGCCTACCTCACCACCGTCATTATCGGTATGTGCATCCCTCCATATCATGCACACACATGGTTGTATCCATTACACAATATTATCTACCAATGTACTATACATATATATATCAACATTATACCGAAACACATGGATTCATCACACTTTTCATTTCACAACATAAAAACATTTCATAAGGGCTTGTTCCCAGGCACTTTTTTTTTGAAAGAGAATTGGATATGTCATTCAAAATATTTGTCCAAATACATTCACATATACCAAAACAGTTTTGAAATGCAAGTTCACTCACCTGTCTTTGTTGATTCTTAAAGCAGCTCCAACTTCCACTAATGCCTCGAATGGTGATGTGGGGTTTCGATGGAGCCTATCACACATTAGCATCACAATCAACTCAATCACATAACCATAATTCTAAAAGCTATCTCCTCAATCACATAACCATAATTCTAAAAGCTATCTCCTAAATCATGTTCCACTAGTTATTCCTAACTAGCTTCCAACTACCATCAAGTGGCTATTTATTTGCACTATTATAATCTCACCAAAATGAATAAACTACCTCAACTACAAAACACTCATAAATCTAACTATTAATCATTCTCAAAAACTAAAATATCAACTCAATTTCAATGCTCACCTTGCTAGATTTGCAATTGAATATCTCCTAAAGAATTCCCAAACTATTATAGAAGGTCTTTCTTTCTTTCTCTAAAACCTTAGTTAGTGAGCAAAAGTATTGATCTAAGACATTTCAAGGGTTTTAAGGTGAAAGAGTGAAAGAGCATATGAGGTTCTATAATAAAAATGCACAAAAGCATGAAAATGAAGGCTAACTTGAGAGAGTTATGGAAGCTTGAAGAGTACTCCATTGGAAGGTGAAGAAATGTGAGATGAGAGGAAGAAGAAGAAGATGAAGTGCTAGAAATCTGAGGAAGGGGCTGGAGAATGAAGATATTTATTGTTAAAGCTTGTCCAATTGTTCATGAAATTACAATAATGCCTTTATCAATGCCACTTGTCTTCATCTTGTTCTTATGCAATCTTGTACCCTTTTGACACTAGGGAAAGGTCCAAAATCTTCTGAAAGAGGTCCTTAAGTAGCCCCCAAAAGTCCTAGCTTCAAAAACCCCAAAATCTTGTTATTTGTGGATTTTATGGTAAGGGTCGCGGCTCCCAATTTCTAGTGCCGCGGCGCTCAAACATTCTGCCAATTTCTGTTCTTCTAGCATAGTCCTTTTAATTTGACAAAGATTTTAACCACTTTCTTGCCAGAACTGGGAAAATTGGTAAACATCAAAGTTGTAGCCCTACCTCTTAGCTTTCTAATGATCCAAACATCATGTTATTTGAACTTCTGTAGTGGTAGATATACTTGAAAAATAGAAACAATGCAAATAAGGCTACTGTTCATTATGCACCGTTCTTCACCAATTAAAATTATTTTTGATCCTACTCCTATAACGACATAAAATAATTATAAGTAACGTAAAACTAGCATCATTAGATCAAATTAAACCTTTAAACATAAGTTTCACCTTGAGTTACACGTCTATGAAGGTCAAAGTTTCACAATGATATACCATTGCTGCAATCTACAAAGATTTGGCTATCTAAACAATTCTCCATAAAGGATTTGGGAGAAGCAACTTACATTCTAGGAATAAAGATCTATAGAGATAGATCTAATCCATATACATAGACAAGGTGCTAAAGAGGTTTAGCATGATAAATTCCAAGAAGGGACACTTGCTTATGTCGCAAGGCATCTATCTCTTTAAGGACATGTGTCCAAAGAATAAAGAAGAGGGAGATCGCATGGATAAGATCCCATATGCTTCAGCAATAGGATCTATCATGTAGACGATGCTTTGCACTAGACTAGATGTATCTTACATTTTGAGTGTCACGAGTAGATACCAAACTAATCTTGGTGAAAGTCACTGGATAGTTGTGAAAAACATCTTGAAGTACTTACAAAGAACTAAGGATGTATTTCTGGTTTATGGAGAAGGTGAACTCCAAGTTAGGGGTTATACGGATGCAAGCTTTCAAACTGACAAAGATGATAGCAAGTGGTAAAGTGGATATGTGTTCACACTCAATGGAGGTGCAGTTAGTTGGAAAAGTTAAAAACAAGAGATGACTGTAGATTCTACAATCGAGGCAGAATACATCTCTACGTCTGAGGCAGTGAAAGAGGCAGTTGGGATTAAAAACTTCATTACTAAACTAGATGTGGTTCCTAGCATTGTTGATCTAATACCTTTGTATTGTAATAACAATGGAGCCATTGCACAAGCAAAGGAACCAAGGTCTCATTAGAAATCCAAAAATGTATTGCGGCGTTACCACGTGATCAGGGAAATCATTGGAAGAGGTGACATTTGTGTAGAGCGTATACCCAATGAGGATAATATTACTAATCCTCTCACTAAAACACTATCCCAGTAGAAGCATAATCGTCATGTTGAGAACATTGGTATTAGATACATAGGCAATTGGCTTTAGTGTTAGTGGGAGTTTGTTAGTATAAACCCTACAAGCGAATCTGTGCTCGTATGGGAATTTTGAGATATTCATGTAGGACATTTTGTTATTCATAATAACATTGAGGTAGTTCTTTATCCATAAGTTTGTAATTTAATTACTTTTTGTACTTATGTAGATAAAGCCCATAAAACTATATATGCCTTGCAAAGGAATTGTATTGGGATATAAGTATGAGCTTTTTAGGCATTAAAGCATTATTCCTAAAAGTTCTTGATCATTGTATTATTTAGACAAGGCATTAATAATGCTCAAAGATTGGCACATGTTATGTTCCTTACTTGTGAAGTAAGCAATCGTTCTCATAGGTTGAAGTATAGAGATACTTGGAACTAGCATGTGGGTGCTTGCCGTGGGATAGCGAGTTCACTGAACATGACCTGCCATGAGAAGTGCATTTGGTACCTCACTCAAGTGTCTATGCAATACTTCTCATGTGTCAGTTGTGTAACTACTCCCTAAACTTGAGACACCAGGTTGTCTTGTATGTGGAGTACTTGCTTTGATTTCATCCTTATGGGTGCCTAATCAAGGATGCCAAAACAAGATGTTTTTGAGTATAGTATGAAGCATATGAAGGCAAATTAGTGGTCAAGATAGGAATCATCACCCAAAGTGATTCGAGGGGAAATATCTCATTAGTTCTTAGTTGACATTAGCTTAATCAAATCCTTGGCCAAGGTGATTAGGAGATTATGAAATGAGTTTCATAAGTCTCCATAAAGCTAATGATCTAACTGCAAGAACAAATATGGAGATCAATAAGAGTAGGCATTGCACCAAGCTCTTATCATCTTCGGGATATATGATAAGGGAATGAATTACATTGAAAAACTATACACTGAAAGGTTGTAAAAGAATCCTTTGACTCTTTTAACCATTGGGTGGCCATGATGCATTGCTATATGTCAATCATGGTCTATGAAATTGAATTAGTTAATTTAAAATTGAATATGATTCATTTAAATTAATTAATTAATAATATTATAATTCAATTCCATTGTGTGATACCCCAACTTCTATAGGCTTGTAACTAAGTATAGATGTAATAATATGGGCTAGGGGTAGTTTCGTCATTTTCTCTAATAAGCTTCCAGAAGAAAGTTTTATGATATTTTAAGGCCTAAATAGGCATAAGACAGTATAAATGATGTGTGTTGATGAAAACACAAAGAAAACTAGAAGTTTCAACAATTTTCATAATAGGGGCAAAATGGTCATTTTTCACCTCGAGTTAAAATTTTATGTTTTATGAACCTGAGTATGTTTAGACCATTATGGATCTTGTCCCAGTGTTAAAAGAGCAAAAAGATTGCATAAAAGATTGGAGGAGAATAAGCTAATTGGTGAAAGGGCAATTTGGTAATTTTATGAGAATGGATCAGTTAGCCTATAAGTATCTTGAAATTTCCAGCACCTTCTTGAATTTCTAGCAGCTGGTCTTCTTCTTCCCTTCTCCTCTCTCACGTTTCTTCAAATGCCATGGAAGCTTGATTTTCAAACTTCCACAACTTTCTGTCTCTAGCTCCAATTTTCATGCTTTTGGTGCACCCTTCCATAAACCCTTGTGCTATTTCATCTTTTCACTTCAAAAACCTTGAAATATCTTGTTTTCATACTTTCTCTCACTAGTTGGGCATTTTAGAGAGAGAAAAAGAGAATCACTCCATTGATTTGGAAGCTATTGGAAGAGAATCTAACTACAAAGGAACCCTAGGGTGAGTAATGCACCAAGTTTGATTTTTAGCTGCAGAAAATGGCTAGTAATTGTGTTTTATTGTTTAGTATGTTCATTACTTTTTAGTGATTAAGATAGTGAACATAGATAGCCATTTAAAGTGGCATTTGAAAACTAGCTAAGAGATAGCTTTTAGAGTTCATAGTGTGTAAATTAATCTATTGTTTATGTTAATGTGATCCTATGTTTTTAAGGAAGCACCATCATTCCAATTGGATCATTAGGGGAATTTGAGATAATTAAAAGTTCTACAATCAATTAGTGAGTGGACTACCTTCAAAACTGATTTTGGGAATATGATGGATTTGACAAAGTGGTTGAATGATTTTATACAATTTTTCATGAAAATGAATGCCTTGGGAACAAGCTTTTGAGAAAAGATTTATGTTATGAAATGTGATTATTATGAATTTCTATGTGGTTGCATTATGTTGATATACATATATGCTTGAGCATAATGTTGTGTAATTATATTGACTCGGCTATGTGCGAGTAGGGAGTGCGCATAAGCCGATGATGACCCGGTTATGTGCTAGTAGGGAGTGCTCATAACCCGGTGATGACCCAGCCATGTGCGAGTAGGGAGTGCGCATGAGCTGGTGATGATGATGATGATGGGATGGTGTGATGATGATGATGGGTATATATGTATATATATATATGTAAATATGTGTGTTATGGGAAATTAATGGATAATGGGTTATGGTTGTAATGCATGTGAAACTTGACATGTTAAACCTTGAAAAATTGTTATGTGTTTTCATGTTGGTATGGACCTTTTGGCAGGGTGGTTTTTCCTTTGGGAGAAAGGTAAATTTTGCATTAATGCCCTGTATTTCGTTACAACAAGAAACTCTCAGGTTTTGAAAGGGTAGGCTGGCTAAAAACTCGCTGCAGCGAGAATGCGTTTTCGCTGCAGCGAGAATGAAACTGAAGCTTCTCGCTGCAGTGAGAAACTTTCTGTTTTCTTGGTTGCAATTTCGCTGCAGCGAGAAACATTCTGTTTCTGGGTAGAAATTTCGCTGTAGTGAAAAACCTTCTGTTTTGGTCTCTTATCTTGTCCAATTGCTGCCTTATCTTTCACTTCTTTACTACCATATGGGAGCATGGACTTCCAACATTAAGGATTAAAAGAGTTAAGTTTAAAATGAGGAGGTTTAGTGAGAAAGCCTTGACCAGTTGAGAAACCCTCATTCGGTTAATAACTAAATTCCAACGTCCCTGCAACGAAAATTCATTCTCGTTGCAACGTCACTGCAGCGAGAATGCCTTTTCGCTGCAGTGAAGATTCGCTGTCGTATTTGACTTGCTTGTGCAATATTGAAGCTTTCATTCTTCAAATGATTCGCTATGTATGGGTTCATGATTTTCAAATGATTAATCACTTAAGGGCTCGATAAGGGGTTTTATTAGGAATGAACCAAATTGCATTGTTTTGAAACTAGTGCATCATGATTTTAAATTTTCCTTTGTTGTTGCTTGTTCCCTTCCTTGTTCACTCACTGGGTTTATACTCACCATTTCAAATTCATGTTTTCAGATCACGAGGCAGCCGGTAACTAGGACGAGGTATCCTTGTAGACTTGTGTCCATCTTTTGGTAGGTGTCTTGGCATTCAGTAGTGGTACATTCATCCGAGTCCTCCGCTGGAAATCGAGTCTTCTTTTTGAGATGTATAGACAAACTTGATGTAAATTATTAAGATACATGTTGTAGGCAATGTATGTATATTTTAAATGAGTAATGCCAGTACGAGTTGATAATGTATATTACTACTTTGGTTTAAAGTTACAATTTGTGACTTAACAATACTTGATGGTATGATGAGTAGAATAATTTGATAGGCTTGCTTGGGCTAAGTGGACTATGTCCATTGGGCCCATGCACCGATCATGGCCCAAAATTTGGGTCGTGACACATTGCCAACGTGTTAGGAACTTAATGGGTCACACATAAAGGTTGCAATTTGGATTAAATTAAGAGTGTGATGATTTAAGTTAGACTTAAATCAAATTCTAGGTTTTAACTACTAAGGACCTAATCAAAAGAGTTTAATTAGGTATGGGTTAAATATTATAATTGTTATAATATTAAGGACTTATTTTGAAAATTTTAATAAGTTAAACCTAGATATAAATATCACGTTATAGCCACTCTTTTTTCTAAGAGAGGTGAAGGAAACAAAAAAAAAAGATTTTTCTCTTGAGTGCTACCACTCTTGAGAAGTTTTTTTTTTTTTTTTGAAAAACTTCTCCTTTGATTCTTTGCTGGAAATCAAAGAAGAAAAGAGGACAAATCATTGTCCACTTGCTAGCACAAGCCCGTGGCATAAAGCTATCTCCTTGAGAAGGATCCGTTACAATTATGTGTGCATCATTGGAGGCTAAGCGATTGAGTGGCTAGGATTCTTTCACACCAAAGGTGTTCATGTTTTATCACCAAAAGGAATCCATTTGATTACGATATTACTTGGAAAGGTACATTGTTTTTCTGATTTTATGTGGTATATAACTTTGCATTAAATAACCAAGGTGATCCAAAGGTAGAAGGCATGTTGTTTTTTTATTTCAATTTATTTCACTCCACTGCATTAATGCTCTAATCATGCCGTTCCTAGCACTGTCTTCATTCCTTAATAGGGGTCTAGCAACCACTTGGAGCCTAGAGGGTCAGTCACATTCCGCTGACGAGTTAGTCTCTAAATTTTGTTATGTTTATAGACTTTGAACATGTTTATGCTAATATCGCCAATGTTTGGGCATCGTATATGAATAATGTTATGTATGAAATCATGATGATGGCTCGAGAGCCTATATGGACACTCGAGGGTGTTGATGATGTTTAATGTTTATATTATTGTGCATTATGACAATGGCACTTGTTAATACACATATAGATGTATTAAGTTGAGCTTACACAAGTAAGTTGAGAAGTTCCTTTATTGTGTAATAAGTTTGAAGAATGTATGTATTACGATTATGTACGTTAATGGATATGATATGATGCTTTCACATGAAATGATGATTGTTTGATGATGTTATGATAGGAGGCTTGCTTGGGCCTAACGGGTTATGCTCGTTTGGGTCCATGCGCCGGTCACAATCCCTATCAGAAATGGGATGTGACAGTGAGTGGGTACACCACTTTAAAAAATATTTTAGTATTTAAAGTTGAAAGCATGGTTGAATGATTTAACATATTATTGATGAGCATGTTTTCCATAAATAAAAAATATGTTTGTGGATGACAAAATGTTTTGGAAATAGCTTTCAAAACTATTATGTATAAGTAAATATTCTATTATGTAGTAGTTTTTAATAAAGGAAGACAAGCTCTTTCAATGTTTTGAACATTTTTGTCGATTACTCTGGTTTTCGGGCTAGTATGGGTACGAGATATTAGTTAAGATAGTGATTGTGGTTGGTTGAAAATACTCTTGCATGTGAGTTTTGTGAATGTCTACACTTTTTCATGATTTATGAAATTGATATGATTTGTTATTAATGCTTGATTGTGGCTTGATATTGTATGGAATTGTGATTGTGTAGAGATTGGCTCTAGTCCCAGTGTGGGAGTGAGGAAACCATATGGTTAAGTTAGGCATCTTATCACGTTTCCCCTCTTTATGAGTCTTGGTATAGGGGTAAGAATATCACAAGGTTAAGCTTGGACAACATGCCACCTTTTCCCTTTTTCATATTGGCTTTAGTTATGGTGTGGGTGTAAGAATACCATAAGGTTAAGTTGGGCATTGTACCACTTTTCTCTTCTTTATGAATCTCAGCATGAAGGTAAGAATACCACTAGGTTGAGTTGGCCAAAAGCTCCCATTCAGCCCAAATTTTGCTAATGGCATGTATTGATGTGTTATCTTCCTATGGGTGTTGTGACGCTTATGAATGGTGATTGGCGATTATTGTATTTATATGGAAATGATGAGATGAGTTGTCAACAAATAATACAATCTTGACTTGAATGTTTAATGTTGAGCTTGAAGGTTTGTAGACTACCTCCGTTATCTCCTTGTAAATGTTATAAGTTGAGCTGGTATATAGTTATTATATTATTCAATGAATTTATAGTTATCAAATGAATTTATGGCTATTGAAATGGTTTATATGATTATCATGTTGTTTTGCAAATTATGGTTTATTACAGAACTTCTCCTCTTTGGCTTGTCTCCTTTCTCATATCCACTCACAAAGTTTTTGTGACTCAGACGTTATTTTCCCCTATTTTGTTTATAGATTAGTAAGTTGCTTGGCTAGGCGACTTGTGGAGTAGTAGCCCAGCTTATTCGTGGTAGGTGTGGTAGAGCCTTCTTTCTAGCCTTGTAGTGTTGTACACTCCGTAGTGTGTCTAGTCTAGTCTTGAACTGTCTTGTTGATAATGAACTTTGTTATGTAAATAATATTGATGAATTTGTTTTTGCATTTGTATATTGTGTTAAGCCCTGGATATAAGTGCATGTTGATGTTAAGACTATGGTGGATGAACCATAGCAATATGGCTACGGGATACGCGTCAAACCACAAATGATTAATGTTATGAATATTTTCATGATATATGATACAAACTACACTTTACGTTGAGAAGTTCCATGAAGAGGTGGCCTTGAAAAATTATTGCATATTTTGATTATGGATGAATTTATGTTTGTGAATGCAATGGATGACTAGCCCATACGCAGGTCGCGATCCCTCCCGAAATGGGATGTGACACAAAGTGCCAGCCTAAAAATCAAATTCTCAAATGTGAAGACTTGATTTTTCAATGAAAAGAAAGAAAAATTTATTTCTTTATCATTGGAAGAATCAATTATGAAGATGGGAGAAATCAGTTCTTAAGCAAACATAAACAGTGAAAAATCAATTCTGAGAAAAGAAAAAGTTGGTTCTTGGAAGACAAGAGTTTCAAGAATTAGGAAGAATCGACACCTCAAAGTGTAAGAATCAATTTTAGGATAATAGAATGCAGAAGGAAGAAATATTAAGAAGAAAGAAGCAAATCTTTAAATAGTAAAAGTTAGATATGTGTAAAGAATGAACCATAGAGCATAAGTCTGAAGACAAAGAAATGATTTTACATGGAGAAGATATTAGTTCTTGAAGCACCAAAAGGGAGAATCAAAAACTTGGTGACCAAGAAAGAGGTGGTACGAATGGATAAGATTGGAGCGTCAAAATTCAAGATGAAATTTTGTTAGCTTTATAGCTTTCAAATTGATCCCATATGTTAAAATGACAAAAGTAAATGATCAAAATTTCATTTAAGTCTTAAAATATCAAGTTTAGACATCCTTTAACACTTTCAAATGAGTCTGAGAAGAAAAACCATGAAAAAGGAATGTGAAAAATGCATTATGGTCCAACTCTATCGATACATGCTCTTCATGTATTAATACATGTTCTTAAGAAAAGTCAACATTTGAAAATTCAAACTCAATATATCAATACATTCTCAAAATGTGTCTATAGAAAGTCCATAGAATGCTAATTGACTTAAAAGTATTAATACATTCATCAATTTTATGGATATATTTTCAATAGAATGCTTACCGCTTCAAAAGTATCAATACATTAACAAATGTATTGATACATTTCCAACAAAATGTTTAAACCCTTACAACCAGGATTAAATGTATCGATACATCCTAAAATGTATAAATACATTTTAGTCGGAATTCAAAAATAAAAGCAACAATGTCTCGATACATTCACACATGCATCAATACAATATGATTGTTGGAACTTAGAATGAAGAGAAAAATGGTTATTTTTGAAATAAATGCTCGTTTAACCACCTCAGAACCTTTAACAATGATAAATACAAGCTCCTACCACATTTATAAAGGTTGCAACATTTTGAAACACAACTCCAAGAGAAGATTTCTGCTCAAATCATATAATACGCTTTGTACTCCTCTTCTAACATTTAATTATTCAACTGTATCATTTATTGAGCCTTTATTGCTTATTCTGTTCTACACCAAACATTGTCTTAACTTGCTAGTTAACTTTTAAGAGGCATTCTAGTTGCACTTATGTTTCTCTCATTATATTCACTTCAGTGGTTGTGCTTATACCTTAATCGATTGAAAAGGTAGTATGAGTGGTTATACCTTAACCAAGATAAAAGGTAGAGTGATTGTGCTTTATTTATAAAAAGGCATCGTATTGAAAGGTTGTACTTGATCAACAAAAGGCATTGTATTTAATCTTTTTCTAATAGTGGATTTTAAACTCCTTAGTAAATCTAAGGGAGACGACATACGTAAGGAGGCATTGTATTTAATTGTGTTGATTTTTCTCTTTCACTCTTTTAATCTCATTTGAGTCTCTAACTTCCCTTATTTGATAAGAAATCAATCATCTTGTTTATTCTCAAAACGGGGTTTTGACTTGAAGGAACTCTATTTTCTTGAAATTGAAATGAAAATTTTCAAAACATTTAAAATATTCCAATTCATCCCCTTTTAGAACTATTCACATTGAGCTTATTGCATTAACAATTGGTATTAAAGTTAGGGCTCAATTTTGCATGTTTAACAACCTTGAGTGATCCAAAAGCAAAGCTCAACATCTCAAGATGGATATCACTGCAATCAGTCTTGGGAAGGGACATTTAATCTAAAGATCTTCAATGTTTTCAAGTACAAATTATCCTTATTGGAAAAAAGAATGGAGATGTTCATTCAATCCATGGATCTTGTGATTTGGAATGTCATCTTAGATGGTCCCCATGTCCCTTACAAGGAAGTAAATGGAAAGATTATTGTTAAAACTAAGAGAGAATGGGATGATAAAGAAAAAAAATTGATACAAACAAATAATAAGGCATACATCACCTTTTTATGCTCTCTTAGTGCTAATGAGTTCAACAAGGTAGCCATATGTGAAACTGTAGAGCAAATTTGAGATACCTTAGAAACCACATATGAGAGAACAAATCAAGTTAAGGAATCCAAAATTGGATTGCTTACACATGATTATGAGTTGTTTATAATGAAAGAGGGTGAAACTATGAACCAAATATTTGAGATATTCACAAACATAGTTGGTGGATTAAAGGCCTTAGGAAAAGACTTCCCAAATTCTCAACTAGTTAAGAAGATACTCTATAGCTTACCAAAATCATGGATACCAAAAGTGACAGCCATCAAGGAAGTAAAAAATCTAAACAACTTCAAACCAGAAGAGTTGATAAGATATTTACTCACCTATGAAATGACCTGAAAACATGAAAGTGATAGATGATTAAAGGAATGAGGACACCAAGAAAAACGGGATGGCATTAAAATCCACAATTAAGGAAGAAGAAAGAAGCATGAGAAATGATAGTGTGGAGAATGAGGGCATAGCCATGCTAGCTAAAAGGTTAAGCAAATTTATGAAAAGGAACTATAAAGGTAGCAGACCCCCCAGGAGGGATATGCCTAAGGGAGAACATAGCAAGGATCACTTGATATGTTATGAGTGTAGAAAATTAAGACACACTATGTATGAATGCCCAAACAAGAAAAGCACCCCAAAGAGCTTCAAGACGAAAGCAATGGTTGCCACTTGGAGCGATAGTGTTGATTCTTAAGATGAAAAAGAATAAGTTGCTAACCTTTGTTTCATGGAAATTGAAAGCTCCAAGGCATGCTCTACCTTTTATAATTCTAGCTCATGTATTTTAGATGAGAACTCATATTCATTTCATGAACCACAAGATGCATATGATAATCTAGTTTTTGAATTTGAGGAGAAGACATTGAAATATAAGAGTATTATATCCAAACTCAAAGGGGATAATGAAATTTTAGTCAAGGCAAAGATTGAGCTAGAAGGCATAGTGAAGGACTTGAAAATTGAGAGAAATGAATTGAAGAAGAAAAACGAAAACTTGCATAAGTCATTTTCAAAATTTCAGATGAGTCAACAAAAATTGAATGAGATGTTAGAAACACAAGGCGCATTCTTTGATAAAGAATGACTAAGTCATGATGTTACTTAAAAGGAAATTTATTGAAAGAACTTTTTTGTCAAAGAAAATGAAAAACATGATTCATTCACTAGACACATTTGCTGTCATAAAGTAGGACATTCCATTTACTTTTGTCCTTTGAGGATCACTACATATAAAGGAAAAGTTGTCAAGAGTGTATGGGTTCCAAAAGGAACCAAACCTTTACATGGCAAAATAGTAAAATTGGAATGGGTTCTAATGGGAACCAAAAGCACTAACTCATATGGACCCAAGAAAGTTTGGGTTCCAAAATCAAATTTTTGAAAATTCTCTTTGTAGGTTAAACACACATGCCTTAAGTCGAGCGCACTACGAAAAAGAATGTGGTACCTTGATAGTGGATGCCCTAGACACATGATTGGGAACAAAGAGTCATTTAGAGAATTGAAACCAAAGAAAGGAGGAAATACAATCTTTAGAGATGACTTAAAAGGTCATATAGAATGTATTAGTACAATAGGTACAGATTCCTCACATCAAATTGAGAATGTCTTATTTGTAAATGGTCTTAAATATAATTTGTTAAGTATTAGTCAATTATGTGATAGAGGTTTTAGAGTTTTGCCATGTTGTTGACATTAGAACAAATAAATTTTGTTTTTTAGGAAATCGTCAAGGTAATTTCAATGTTGTATGTCTAGATGATTTATGCTCAAGCTGTTAGTATAAGCCCTTCAAGCCAATCTATGGTTGTATGGGAACTGCAATTTTGAGATATTCATATTTGACATTTTGTTATACATAATAACATTGAGCTAGTTCTTTATCCATAAGTTTGTGATTTAATTACTTTTTGTACTTATGTAGATAAAGCCCACGGAATTATATATGCCTTGCAAAGGAATTGTATTAGGATACAATTATGAGATCCTTATGCATTAAAGCATTATTCCTAAAGTTCCTGATCATTGTATTATTGAGACAGGGCATCAATAATGCTTAAAGATTGGCACATGTTATGTTCCTTACTTGTGAAATAAGCAATCGTTTTCATAGGTTGAAGTATAGAGATACTTGGAACTAGCATATGGGTGCTTGCCATGGGATAGTGAGTTCACTGAACATGACCCGCTATGAGAAAGGCCTTTGGTATTTCACTTAAGTGTCTATACAATACTTCTCATGTGTTAGTTGTGTAACTACTCCCTAGACTTGAGACACCAAGTTGTTTTGTATTTGGAGTACTATGCTTTGATTTCATCCTTATGGGTGCCTAATCAAGGATGCTAAAACAAGATGTTTTTTAGTATAGTATGAAACATATGAAGGCAAATGAGTGGTCAAGATAGGAATCATCACCCCAACTGATTCAAGGGGAAATATCTCATTAGTTCTTGGTTGATATTAGCTTAATTAAATCCTTGGCCAAGGTGATTAGGAGATTATGAAATAAGTTTCATAAGTCTCTAAAAAGCTAATGATCTAACTACAAGAACAAATATGGAGATCAATAAGAGTAGGCATTGCACCAATCTTTTATCATCTTCGGGATATATGATGAGGGAATGAATTGCACTAAAAAACTGTACACTGAAAGGTTGTCAAAGAATCCTTTGACTCTCCTAAAAATTAAGTGGCCGTGATGCATTGCTAGATGCCAATCATGGTCTATGGAATTGAATTAGTTAATTTAAAATTGAATATGGTTCATTTAAATTAATTAATTAACAATATTATAATTCAATTCCATTGCCAACATGTTAGGAACCTAATGGGTCACACACAAAGGTTGTAATTTGGATTAAATTGAGAGTGTGATGATTTAAGTTAGACTTAAACCAAATTCTAGGTTTTAACTACTAAGGACCTAATTAAAAGAGTTTAATTAGGTATTGTTTAAATATTATAATTGTTATAATATTAAGGATATATTTTGTAAATTTCAATAAGTTAAACCTAGATATAAATATCACATTATAGCCACTCTTTTTTAAAGAGAAAAAAAAAAGGGATTTTCTCTTGAGTGCTGCCACTCTTGAGAAGTTTATTTTCTTTTGAAAACTTCATCTTTGATTCTTTGCTGGAAATCAAAGAAGAAAAGATGACAAATTGTTGTCCACTTGCTAGGACATGCTCGTGACATAAAGCTCTCTCCTTGAGAAGGATCCGTTGCAATTGTGTGTGCATCATTGGAGGCCAAACGATTGAGTGGCTAGAATTCTTTTACACAAAAGGTGTTCACATTTTGTCACCAAAAAGAATCCATTTGATTACGATATCATTTTGAAAGGTAAAACTTTTTTTTGATTTTGTGTGGTGCTTAACTTTGCATTAAACAACCAAGGTGATCTAAAGGTAGGAGGCATGGTTTTTATTTTATTTCAATTTTTTTATTCCGTTGTGTTGATGCTCTAATCATGCTGTTCCTAGCACAAGCAATGTATATAATAAAAATGAAGATAGTTGGTTAAGGCATAGAAAACTTGGACATGCAAGCTTGCACATAATTTCAAATTTATCTTCTTTAGATTTAGTAAAAGGACTACCTAAATTGAACTTTGAGAATGATAGACTTTGTGATGCATGTGCCAAAGGCAAACATAGGAAAAGCTCTTTTAAATCTAAGAATGATGTTACAACCTCTAGGCCATTGCAAGTGTTATATCTAGATCTTTTTGGACTAACTTGAACCATTAGTTTGGGAGGGAAATCATACATCTTTATGATTGTATATGACTATACTAGGTACACTTGGGTACTATTTTTAGCAACAAAAGATAAGGCGTTAAATGCTTTCACTAACTTTTGTAGAAATGTTGAAAATGAAAAATGATATACAATAACTAGTGTTAGAAGTGATCATAAAAAAAAAATTGGAAACATAGGCTCTAAGCAATTATGCAATGAGAAAGGATATAGTCATAACTTTTCAGCTTTTAGAACTCCACAACAAAATGGAGTAATATTCATAATTTAGTACACCCAAGTATATGTGTCAAACAAGTAATATAGATAGTAAGTCCATAATCATATCCCAGAGGGATTTGGTCGTAATTGTTCACTAAATACTAAATTTATGATATGTCAATCTTATTTATGTAACTTGACTTTTTAAATGATTAATTAAAACTAAGTCTTAATCAGAAAGCTAAACCAATTAATAAAAACCAAATATCCACTAGAGAAAAGCAATCGATTAAAACCTAGGATTATGGGTTCATTTAACACTTCATTTGACATCTGTTTCTCTCAATATTTACTTTTATGGGTAGTTTTGCTAACTTGGAATCAAAATCTATGTACAAGTCTCTATTGAGATGCTTGCACAAATACCTAACTTAATTGGGTCTTTATATGTCTATAGTAATTAATTAAATAAGGTTCATCAAGCTAGCGTTCTAATATGGCTATATATAGCATTTAGGTGTAAGTCTACCCTAATTGCGAATCAAATCACCTAAGTGATGTGAACATATATTATTCAAACCTTAGTCCAATCTAAAATCACTCTATCAAGTCTCATTCAAATTCATAGATCATTCAATGGTTGGACAAACAATCAAAAGCATTATGAATAAATTTGAATAAACAAAACCATATGCATTCATAATAAATAAAAAGGAACAAATATTCAAACTACATGTTGAAATCCATTACAATCCTAGAAAAATAGTTTAGCTTATAATATCTATTAAAAACATTATCCAAAGAAAATTAACCATTACTCCATGTCAAAGAAAATAAGAGAAACACAAAAATAGAAAGTGAAACTAATTGTTAAAGCTTTTCAATCTCAAATTCTCTTTGTTTTCTTGCTTTGTTTTTAGCTCTTTTTCTGCAGAATAGTTGTTTGCCATCTTCTCTTGAAACCTTTGAAAAAGGCTTTTCAAATATGCTAAAAAATCCCTAATTTCCAAAATCCTATCATAAGTTTATTTTTGGAATCTCGTATGGCACCATGACCTTACCTTCCTTGGCGCCATGCTCACAGCTCTACTATGGTGCTAGCTTCCTTGTGGCGTAGCAACGTCGCAACCTTCCACTCTTGGGTCTAAGTATAGGCTGTTCCACATCCACAAGCACCTTAACCTCAGGTTTTCCAATGTCGCGACGCTTTGCTCTTGGGTCCAACCATGGGAAACTGATGCATTTTGGCATATGCTTTGTTAAGCAAAACTTTATCATTCCAACCTCTTCCACTACAATTTTCATCTTGATTTAATCTGAACTAAGCAATATGGTAAAAGATAAAAAAGTTGAAGTCTTGTCTTTTATCGTTTTATTGGCTTTGTTGGTCCCTATAATATGTGCTAGAGGGGTTGTGAATAGCACAATTTGGCTTTTAACAATATTGGAAACTAATTTCCAGAACTTAAGAAAATAAAAACAAAGTATAAGATACATAGCAATTTAGAGTGGTTCGGTCCAAGACTTACATCCACTACCTTGATTATCCAACCAAGGATTTTCCCAATAAATCCATTAAGATTAGGTGAAATTCACCAGCTTTCACCAAGCTTTACAATGGCTTTTCAAGGCTCAGCCAAAACCTTTTACATTGGTTTTTCACGAGCTAAACTAAAACCCAAAGTGGCTTTCCAAGACTCAACCACAACCTACAACAATCAAGCTATCCCAAGCTTGAACAACCCCTTAGAGTGACTTTCTCACTCTAAGAATACAAGAAAAGTAGTAAAAAAAAGTACCTATGATCACTGGTTGATCTGATTGGTACAAGATTGAGTGCAAAATACAAATGCAAAGAGTAGGCATTTGAGTGCAGACAAGTGCAGTGAAGATTTTTTGGTTTTTCAACTCTTTATAGCTCAAATCTCATTCAAGGCTTATAAAAAACTAGTTTCTAATTGTTAGAAGACCCTTTTATACTTGGAGAAGCAACTCTAATGGCAGTTTGGCAGTTTTATGTCCGTTGGAAATAGTTGAGGATGAGTTCTAGTCGTTAATCTGTCTTATAGTACTCTGATTCAAATTACAGCAAAGAGCTCTTAATCGACTGACTTGGTTGACTAAGTTGGTTCTGTTTCTGGTTGCAGATTTTGGTAGAGAATAGTTAGTCGACTGACTTGGTCGACTAAGTTGATTTTGTTTCTCAAACTCTTCAGCCTGCCATTCCTCTAATTTGAAACTTGGTCAACCAATATTCTTCCTTGTTTCACCAATAGGCTTCCTTCTTGTTAGATAGTTACATCTTGTTATTTTTATTCCTCTTTTTCTTTTGATATACTATTTGAGGAGTTAAATGATTAATTTTATATATTAATTTTCCTGCACACTATTAGACAGAAATGAATAGGAATGTTTTATTGTCATCAAAAACTAATGCAGCCAACAATCTCCCCCTTTTTGATGATGACAAAACATTGCTTGATTGACAGCATAGTGTTCTTTTAGTCTTTTTAGTTTTCTGCAGAAAATGAGAATTGCTCCCTCTAAGTATACGTTCCCCCTTAGTGTGTGCATATTTTGCTTACTTTATTCTAGCAGATTTTTTCTTGTCATATAAAGAGAATGACATTATACACTTAGACTATATATCTGTATATACATGTGCAAAAATAGGGAATGATTTACCGCAATGAATGTTGACAGATTTTTCATAAAAAATTCAGCAGAGTTTTGTCAACAGCATACAGTCATCAGATTTTATCTATTCCCTTCATAATTCAATTGACATTTAATACATATCATCTATATCTATTTCTAAATAGAAGTTATTCTCAATGCCATATTGAAAATCATTTATCAGCTTGTAAATTAATGTCAGCTTAGCGTCAACAAATTTTGTTCATGATAGTAAAAACACCAAGATAACAAAATATCAACAGACTTCACTTTCTAGCAGTTAAACAACATAGACATTTCAGCTTTCACTTTTCTCACACAATTATATAAACAATAGAATTAAACTTAAGTGTTCAAGTGACACCATGGCACAAATAGCAGTTAATAAAAAGTATTTCGAAATTGCCCTTGGACAATTTTGCTTCCTATCTCCTATTTTTCTAAGTTTTGCTCCTGATTCTGCTTTTTTTTCTTTGCTAGGTTCTTGGTTCCTCCACAATAACATTTTTTAAAAAATTTATTCTTTGGTTCCTACACCCATTCTACTCTCTCTTTTTGTCAGCGTCAAAGGACGGGGCATCTATTCATCTGATGTGTTAGAGCGTGAGGATTCAGTGTCATAGAAAAGGTTTAGAGGAAAAGGAGAGGGCTCTCGGAGAGGTGATGACTGTCTAAGGGAAGGTTTTGGTGAGGACTTGTTTGAGACAAGGATTGGACTCTGAGGAGAAGAAGCTGAAACTGGTATGGATTTCTCTGCCAACTTGGAAGACTTTCTTATCTTGAGAAAAGCTGTCTTGGTGGCCATTGTTTTCTTTCCCTTGGTTGGTAGTTTTTCCTCAGTTGATAGTGCTGTAGTGGCTTTTTCTTTCTCGAATTTTGTGTTTACTTTGGGAGCTGATGCAAGTTTCTTTCCTTTTTTTATACCTCCACCATCTTTCTGAGTTTCTGTCCTGGTAGTGTCTTTTTCAGCTTGTCCCTTCTTATCCATTTGGTGGAAGATATCCATAATAAAAACTTCCTCTGAATTTGGAGGAGAGGCTTGGTGTTTTTCTATTTCTGAACCAACCACTTCAGTCCTTTGTTCTGATTCATTTTTGCTTTGAAGTTCAAGAGAGGGTGTCTTGGCTAGTTGATCATCCTTTTGGTGAGAGTCATCAGTCTACAGAATAGGACCGACAGATTTGTAGGTGGAACCTTCAGCTTGAATGCCATAACTTCCAACATGAGGAGCAGATTTTCCTGCTAACTTAGCTGAACCTTCAACACCTTGCTGTGCTGGTGTAGTGCTAGATGTTGTAGAGTTGTTTGCAACCATAGGTTCAGATGGAATGTTTTCCTTCTCCTTTAGCTTCTTTTCCAACTCAGTGATTCTTTCTTTAATTTTCTGTAGCTTTTCTCCTTGGTCAGTCAACTTTCCATCAATCCTCATGAGCAAGTTAAAAATTATTTCATTTGAGAATCTGGAAAAGGCTTCTTTAGGTTGAGCAGGTAGGCTATGTTCTTTTCTTGGACCAATCTTGGGGTTCTTAATGAACCTTTCCCCATCGAGTATATACCCCATTTTAACCAAGCTCCCATAATAAATAGCTTGATCTCTGATTTTTACCAAGTCCATATCATACCTCTTTATCCATATTCCTTTCTTATGTACAAGGGATGTAATGACATTCCCATATGACAGATTAACCTTGTCAAGTCTGCAGGCACTTCTCATTTTTTCAATAATATATCTTCCCAGATTCAGAGATACCTTGTTGAAGGCATGTTCCATCAACCAAAGGTCTTGGAGGTTGATGTAGCTAAGACTTCCACTTCTACCCTGAATATTCGCTACTATAAAATAGTGTAAAATTCTAATCTGAGGGGTAAAAATCAAACCCGAATTGCTTTTTGAGGAGTATTTTTCCTTTCTCCCAGTGATGATCTCCCACAATGAGGATGGATCATATTTTTCAAGGAGCTCATACTCACTTTCTTCACATTCTATTTTCAGCAGGTTTCCTAAATTTTCAACAGTCATAACATATTCTTGTCCATTCAAATATACATTTAAACATCTTCGACATAATCATCAGAATCAACTAAGTCATTTCCTTTCAAAGCAATCCTAGAATAGAACTCTTTGACCAAACTTGCACTGTAAGACTTATTCTTAAAGGTGTTGTAACCTTTTAGTTTCAAGTCATCAAAGTACTCACATAAACTAGTCTGGAATTCTACATGTTCATCAAAACTCTTTCAATCAATAAATTTGCTAGAGGAGATTGGTGCATTCTCAATATTTTTGAACCTATATTCATGCAACTTATTCCAGAACTTTGAAGAAGAAGAACTAGTACCTTTGTGGAGTGAGGATTTTGTATATTTCTTCTTGTCAATTTTTTACTTTTTTCTCTTAGTTTCTCGGATATTTCTTTCACTGAATAAGGCATGGTTTTCTGTTTCTTCTTCAGACTTTCTGTTCTTGTTCCTTCCTTCATTGGCCTTTTCCTTTTCTTCTTTTCTGATATCTCTTTACTCTAAGATGTTCTTTCCATTTTGATTCCAGAAATTTTTAATGGTTAGGGTTTGAGTCAGTTTCAGAGGCAAACAAGAAGATTTGGGTTTTTGTTTTTAGAGCAACGGGTTTCAGGGGAGAGAAGAGGATAGGTTGTCAGCAGTTATTTCTTAGAAAAACTGCTCACCTTTCCTTAAGAGCTGCCCTACTTTCATTCTTTATAATTTTAAAATTCCCTCTAAAATTTTGGTTATTTACCTTTGGCAGTATTTCTTCTCTCTTTGCACCCGATAAACCAAATTTTTACCTCATTTTACTCTTCCTTCTCTAAACTGACTAAGTTTTATTATTTAATGCTGTCAGACCACTCTTAGTTGACTAAGATTTCTTTAGTCGACTGAATGCACTCTGTTTTCTATGTGAGAGCCAAAGGTTTGCTTACAATTCCTTCATACTAATCATCCCTCAATTTCTTCTAATCTCATAGAATCTATCTTCATTCAGAGGTTTGGTAAAAATGTTTACTAATTGATGTAAAGTGTTCACGAATTCTATCTTAATATCATTTTTCACTACATGGTCTCTAATAAAATGGTGTCTAATTTCAATGTGCTTTGTCTTAGAGTGCTGCATAGGGTTTTTTGATATATTGATTGCACTTGTGTTACCACAGTATATTGGTACTTTATGCATAGTTATTCCATAATCTTTTAATTGTTGCTTGATCCAAAGAATTTGTGCACAGTAGTTACTTAGTGATACATACTCTGCTTCGGCTGTTGACAAAGCTACTGAGTTTTGCTTCTTGCTAGACCAAGACATAAGCATGCTTCCTAAAACTTGGCATGTTCCACTAGTGCTTTTCCTATCAGTTCTGCTGCCAGTAAAGTCAGCATCTGAATATCCAATTAAGCTAAGAGTTGAGTCTCTAGAGTACCATATTCCTAGTCCTTGAGTGTTTATAAGGTATCTAAAACTTCTCTTAATAGCTGTTAGGTGTGTTTCTTTAGGCTATGACTGAAATCTAGCACACAAGCACACATTAAACTGAATATCTGGTCTACTTTCTGTTAAGTAGAGAAGAGAGTCGATCATACCTCTATAAAGCTTTTGATCTACATCCTTACCTTTTTCATCTAAGTCGAGTTTGGTGGATGGACTCATTGGTGTGGAAATTGATTTCAGCTTCAGCATATCAAATTTCTTGAGCATATCTTGAGTGTATCTTTCTTGGTTGATGAAGATTCCTTCCTCACTTTGTTTAATTTGAAGACCAAGGAAGTACCTCAACTCTCCCATCATGCTCATCTCAAATTCACCTTGCATTTCCTTAACAAAGTTCTTGCATAAAGCCTCATTAGTTACACCAAATACAATGTCATCCACATATATTTGCACAATAATTAAATCATTTAGATATCTCTTAATCAACAATGTAGTATCGATGCTGCCTCTATCATACCCTTTTTCAACTAGAAATTTTGAAAGCCTCTCATACCAAGCTCTAGGAGCTTGTTTCAATCCATACAAGGCTTTATGAAGTTTGAAAACATGATCAAATTTTTCAAAGTCTTCAAAACCAGGTGGTTGTTCTACATATACTTCCTCTTGAATTAATCCATTTAAGAATGCACTTTTTACATCCATTTGGAACAATTTAAAATTCATGAAACATGCAAAAGCTAGCAACAACCTTATGGCTTCAATCCTAGCAATGGGAGTAAAGGTTTCATCATAATCTATTCCTTCCTCTTGGTTGTATCCTGTTACAACTGGCCTAGCTTTATTTGTAACTACATTTCCTTGCTCATCTATCTTATTTCTAAATACCCATTTTGTACCAACAATAGGGTGATTTGAAGGACTAGGTACTGATGACCATACACGACTCCTTGTGAATTGATCAAGTTCTTCTTGCATGGCCATTATCCAACTTTCCTCTTTTTCAGTTTCTTCAAAGTTTTTAGGTTCAATTTGAGATATAAAAACTGAAAACTCACAAGTTTCTCTAGTTGCTTTCCTAGTTTTAACTCCTTGTGAAATGTCACCTATTATTTGGTCTTGTGGGTGATCTCTTACAAATCTCCAACTTCTTGGTAGATCATCATGCTGATTTTCTGCTCTTTGCAAATTTTCTAAAGGTGGAGTTTCATTTTCTCTTCTAGGTGAGCTTTCTTCATTATTTTTGTTGTTTTCTAAACTCATTTCCTCCATTAGTTTTTCTAGGACTTCCACATCATCATCATCATCATGAACTTCTTTTTGTAAAGCATTTGACTCATCAAAAACTACATGAATTGATTCTTCAATGGTTAAGGTCCTTTTGTTAAAAACTCTATAGGCCTTTGAGGTTAATGCATATCCTAAAAATATTGCTTCATTACACTTTGCATCAAACTTCCCTAGGGGTTGTTTTCCATTGTTTAATACAAAGCACTTGCAACCAAAACTCCTAAGGTGATAAATATTTGGTTTCCTACCTTTGTAAAGTTCATATGGAGTCTTTGAAATCAAAGGTCTTAGTGAGACTCTATTAAGAATATAAGCTGTTGTATTTACTACCTTAGCCCAAAGATATTTAGGTAAGTTATTCTCACATAGCATATTCCTAGTCATTTAAGGTTCGATTTTTTCTCTCTACAACTCCATTTTGCTGGGTTGTTCTAGGTGCAGAAAAATTATGATCCAACCCCTTTTCATTGCAAAATTTTTCAAACTCATCATTTTCAAATTCTCCTCCATGATCACTCCTTATGCTAACTATGGCTAGTCCTTTTTAATTTTCTACTTTGTTACAATGACTTAAGAAGGCAAATAAAGCATCAATCTTATGAGTAAGAAAATAAACCCAAGTATATCTAGAATAGTCATCAACTGTTACAAAGCCATAAGATTTTCCTCCTAAACTAGTTGTGCTTATTGGACCAAATAGATCAATATGAAGCAATTCAAGAGGTCTAGATGTTGAAACAGTCTTCTTAGACTTGAAAGATGTTCTAACTTGTTTTCCTAGTTGGCAAGCATCACATATTCTATAATTTTCAAATTTTAACTCCGATCGTCCAGCAACAAGATTTTTCTTAATTAATTTTGACATGGTATGCAAGCTAACATCTCCTAATCTCCTATGCCATAGCCAACTATCATTTTCAGCATTTGCAACAAGACATACTTCACTATTTACTTCAAGAAAAACTACATACATATTTTTCAATCTTTTTCCTATAAATGAGAGTTTATTTGTACTTATATCTATTACTTCACACTTAGTTGAATCAAAACATACTTTAAATCCTTTATCACATAATTGACTCATACTTAGTAAATTATGATTTAAGCCTTTAACCAATAACACGTGACTAATTTGAGTTTGGAAATTCTTACCAACCGTACCTATACCATGGATTCTTCCTTTTGAATCATCTCCAACGGATACAGTTCCTCCCTTTCTCTTATCCAGCTGAGCAAACAGCATTTCATGTCTTGTCATGTGTCGTGAACAGCCACTGTCCATGTACCAAGGTTGTTTCTTCTTGAGTTGAGCTTTTGAACATGTCTCCTTTAAGTCCAACTCAACCTACAAAACATAATTTCAATTTTTCTTTATAAGTACCCATACTTTGATGGGTCTTTGAGTGTTAGTTGTAACAAAGAATCCCTTAGGAACCCAAATTTTCTTAATTTTCTACACTTTTCTTTTCTTAAAATAGTCATGTGATAAATGACAAATTTTACTACAAATGTAGCATCTTAGTGATACATTAGCAGAATCTTTCTTTTTGTACACATCGCTTTTAGGAAAATCATTTTTCAAACTTTTAAGAGCTATGTTTTCATTAAGAGTTGTTTGCAAAGCTTCAGACTTTCTTTCCAGCTCTTGTTTTAAAACCTCAAAGTCTATTTTTGAGTGTTCTAACTCAACTTGCAAAATATTTCTTTGCAAAAAAACAAACATAAAATCTTGTTTGATTTGATCCAAATCATTTTCAAGTATTGTAACTTTTTTCGTTAATGATTTGTATTTTCAAAAAGGCTTTTCAAATTCATCATAAAGGCATTCATACTCATCTTGCAAGTCATCAAAAGAATTATTGTAAGGGGATGAGGATACCTTTGTTTCATCATCTTGTGCCATTAAAACAATATTGGCTCTTTCCTCAGATTTTTCATTTTCAACTTTAGAGCTTGAAGTGTCACTATCCGACCATGCAACAGCCACCATTGCTTTCTTGGATTTCTTATTTTTCTTGGGAGTTTCATCTTTTAGCAATGGGCATTAAGACTTGAAGTGACCAGGTTTCTTGCACTCGTAGCCGATGAACTCCTCCTTTTAGTTGGAGTCAATTTTGTTTATGTTTTTCCATGAGGCACCTTGGTATTTCCTAAAACCTCTTCTAACTAGCCTTTGATTTCTTTTGGTCATTAGCTTTCTGAATTTTCTTGCAACTAGAGCTAATTCTTCATCATCATCACAGGAAAGCTCTTCCAGCTCTTCTTCAAGGATGATGGCTTTAAGTGCAATACTCTTTTTCTTTTCCTTTTCTTCCCTTCGGTCTTTTTCTTCTTCTTCTTCCTTAAGCTCCAGCTCATGAGTAAAAAGAGAACCACAAATCTCATCAAGTGTGATGATGTTCAGATTTTTAGCCTCTCTAATGGTAGTCACTTTAGGCTTCCAGTTTTTTGGTAGACTCCTAAGCAGTCTTTTTACTAATTCATGTTCAGGAATAGGCTTGCCTAGCTGACTCAATTTATTTGTGATATTTGTAAATCTATCAAACATGCTGGTGATGTCTTAACCAGGCTTCATTTTGAACATTTCATAATTATGTGTTAAGAGGTCAATTTTGGACTCCTTGACTTGATAAGTCCCTTCATGGATTATTCTAAGTTTCTCCCACACTTGTTTGGCTGTTGTACAACTTGAGACTTTATTAAATTCAGTGGGGGTCAAGGCACAATGTAATGTGTTGATGGCCTTAAAATTTATTTGAACTTTCTTAGTTTCAGTCTCAGTCCATTAAGACCTTGGCTTGGGCATCAACTAATTTTTCACCACATTCATGGTTGAGGGCATAAAGGGTCCATCAGTTATGACGTCCCACATTTCATAGTCTATAGCCCTAATATAGATTGACATTCTTATGCTCCAATAAAGGTAATTAAAGCCATCAAATAGAGGTGATTTGTTTGTTTATTGTCCCTCAGCAACTATGGATTTTTGCTGAGCCATTTGGATCCTCCCAAAAGATGTTAAGCCTTAATAACAAGGAATTAGCTCTAATACCAATTGTTAGTCTCTATAATATGTGCTAGAGGGGGGGTGAATAGCATAATTTGGCTCTTAGCAATATTGGAAACTAATTTCCAGAACTTAAGAAAATAAAAACAAAGTATAAGATGCACAACAATTTAGAGTGGTTCGGTCCAAGACCTACATCCACTACCTTGATTATCCAACTAAGGATTTTCCCAACAAATCCACTAAGATTTAGTGAAATTCACAAGCTTTCACCAAGCTTTACAATGACTTTTCAAGGCTTAACCAAAACCTTTTACACTAGTTTTTCACGGGTTAAACTAAAACCCAAAGTAGTTTTCCAAGGCTCAACCATAACCTACAACAATCAAGCTATCCCAAGCTTGAACAACCTCTTAGGGTGACTTTGTCACTCTAAGAATACAAGGAAAGTAGTAAAAGAAAGTACTTATGATCACTGGTTGATCTGATTGGTACAAGATTAAGTGCAAAATACGAATCCAAATAGTAGGCGTTTGAGTGCAGACAAGTGCAATGAAGATTTTCTGGTTTTTCAACTCTCTATAGCTCAAATCTCATTCAAGGCTTCTAAAAAACTAGTTTATAATTGTTGGAAAACCCTTTTATACTTAGAGAAGTAACTTTGATGGTAGTTTGGCAGTTTTATGTCCGTTGGAAACAGTTAAGGATGAGTTTTAGCCGTTAATCTGTCTTGTAGTACTCTGGTTCAAATTGCAGACAGAGAGCTCTTAGTCAACTGACTTGATTGACTAAATTGGTTTTGTTTCAGGTTGCAAATTCTAGCAGAGAGTAGTTAGTCGACTAACTTGGTCGACTAAGTTGATTTTGTTTCTTAAACTTTTTAGCCCGCCATTACTCCAATTTGAAACTTGGTCAACCAATATTCTTCCTTGTTTCATCAATAGGCTTCCTCTTTGTTAGATAGTTACATCTTGTTATTTTTATTCCTCTTTTTCTTTTGATATACTCTTTGAGGAGTTTAATGATTAATTTCATATATTAATTTTTTTGCACACTCAAGTAAGGATATTAGACACAAATGAATGAGAATTTTTTATTATCATCAAAAACTGATGGAGCCAATAGGCTCAAGAATCATGTTAGTTGAACCTCTTTAGCTCGAGTTATCCTCAAACTACTACAGCATGTACGAATGAAGCCATCACCATGCTTGCATGGATTTTCATCAATTAAGGCTTCTCATCAAATTTCCTACACAAACACTCAGAGAAGTCAACAATAACTATACTTAAAGTAATTTAAAACAAAATAACATAAAATGGAACTAAAGGAACTTAAATTAAACTAATCAACATGTAATCAAACTTAACTAAAAAAAGCAATTAAAATACTATATTTCAAACCTGAAATCTTAAAGACCTAGTTACTTAAATTCCCAAAATGTGTCAAAATACCTCTATATAATGGAGTTATCACAACCCAAACTTAAGATTTTGCTAGTGTTCGAGCAAAACTGTGAGACCTTGACCTTTATAGACTCGTAAAAAGGAAGTATACGCGATATCCCTGATCAGGGGTAATTTCGTCATTTCCTTAGTAAGCCCATAAAACTAAGATTTTTAAACAATATTATGGTCTAAGTAGGCCCAAGGCATAAATGGATGATGAAATTAGGGGTAAAAGGGAAAGGAAACCAAAATTTTTACTATTTTCAAGGTAAGAGCAAAATGGTCATTTTTCACCTCGGGTTAAAATTTAAGTTTTCATGAACCTGAGTATGTCTAGACTATTATGGACCTTGTCGTAGTGTCAAAGGAGTAAAAAGATTGCACAAAGGGTTGCATGAGAACAAGCTAACTAGTCAATGGCATTTTCGTAATTTTAAGGGAATGGATAAGTTTGTCCTATAAATACTTTCTTCCAACAGCTTCTTCTCCCATTTTTCAGCAGCTTGTCTTCTTCTTCTTCTTATGTTTCACGTTTCTTCCAACCTCCATGGAAGCTTGATATGGAGCTTGCATGATTTTCTCTCTCTAGCTCTAGTTTTGATACCTTTGAGCCCTTATGACTAGAACCCTTGTATTCTTCCACTCTCTCTCCTTAAAACCCTTGAAAAATCTTATTTCCATACTTTCTCTGATTAGTTAGGTGTTCTAGAGAGAGAAAAAGAGAATTACCCCATTTGTGTGGAAGCTATTGGAAGAGAATTCAACTACAAAGAAGCCCTAGGGTAAGTGATGAACTAAGCTTGATTTTTAGCTATAGAAAATGGCTAGTAATTGGGATTATGAGCTGTTTTATTGTTGAGTATGTTCCTTACTTTTTAGTGATTAAGATAGTGAACATAGATAGCCATTTAATGTGGCAATTGAAAACTAGCTAAGAGATAGCTTTTAAGGTTCATAGTGTATGAATTGGCCTATTGCTTATGCTAATGTGATCCTAGGTTCTAATGAAGTCCCATCCTTCCAATTGGATCATTAGGGGAATTAGAGTCAACTAAAGGCTCAATAATATACCGATGAGTGGACTACCTATCAAAATTGTTTTGGGAATATGACTGTTTTGTACAAAGTGTTTGAATGATTTTATACAACTTTTCTAAAAAATGAATGCCTTGGGAACAAGCTCTTGAGAAATGGTTTATGTTATGATATGTGGTTATTATGGATTTCTATGCGGCTGCATTATGTTGATATACATATATGTTTGAATATA
>NC_030851.1:19980812-20043847 GCF_000208745.1 Theobroma cacao | reverse complement strand
ATACATATATACATATGTAAATATGTGTGATATAGGAAATTAATGAGTAATGGTATATGATTGTAATGCATGTGAAACTTGACATGTTAAATTGTGGAAAATTGTTATGCGTTTCATGTTGGTTTGGACATTTCAGCAGGGTGGTTTTTCTTTGGGAGAAAGGGAAATTTTTCATTGGTGCCCTGTATCTCGCTGCAGCGAGAAACTCTCAGGTTTGAGAACCTTCACCAGAACTGGTTCCCGCTGCAGCAAGATAGTCACTGTAACTTCTAGCTACAGCGAAAAGGAATTTCGCTGTAGCGAGAAACTCTCTATTTCATCAGCTGAATTTTGCTGCAGTGAGAAAGAATCTCGCTGCAGCGAGAAACCTTCTATTTCTGGGTTACAATTTTGCTACAACGAGATTCAATCTCGCTGCAGTGAAAAACCTTCTGTTTTGGTCTCTTATCTTGTCTAATTGCTGCCCTATCTTTTACTTCTTTGCTATCATATCGGAGCATGGACTTCCAACATTAAGGATTAAATGAGTTAAGTTTAAAATGGGGAGGTTTAGTGAGAAACCCTCGGCCAGTTGAGAAACCATTGTTCAGCTAATAACTAAATCCCAACGTCGCTGCAATGAAAATTTATTCTCGCTGTAGCGATAATGCCCTTCCACTGCAGTGAAGATTCATTGTCATATTTGACTTGCTTGCGTATCATTGAAGCTTTCATTCTTCAAATGGTTCGTTATGTATGGGTTCATGATTTTCAAATGATCAATCATTAAGGGCTTGATGAGGGGTTTTAATATAAATGGAACTAAATTGCATTGTTTTGAAACAAGTGCATCATGATTTTAAATTCTCCCTTGTTGTTGCTTGTTCCCTTCCTTGTTCACTCACTAGGTTTATACTCACCGTTTTCAATTTCATGTTTTCAGATCACGAGGCAACCGGTAACTAGGACGAGGTGTCCTTGTAGACTTGTATCCATCTTTTGGTAGGTGTCTCGGCATTCAGTAGCTATACATTTGTCCGAGTCCCTTTACTGGAAATCAAGTCTTCTTTTTGAGATGTATAGACAAACTTGATGTAAATTATTAAGATACATGCTGTAGGCAATGTACACTTAATTGGTATGCCAATATGAGTTGGCATTATTTAATATTACTTTGATCCTAAGTTATGAAATGTGACTTAGTAGTTTATGATGGAATGATGAACATGTAAGATCAATAGGCTTGCTTGGGCTTAGTGGACTATATCCATTGGGCCCATGCGCCGTTCATGGCCCGAAATTTGGGTCGTGACAAAAACATAATCTAAGATGCAATAACATAAATGAAGAAAATACTTTAACTAGAAATAAATTGTACTAAATCAACAATTACCTTTCATATCCTCATAAGTTAATCCATAACCTTAACTCTAAGCAACACATAAATATTATTCAATTTCATGTTTCAATTCAAATGCAAGCTCATCATCAAGTGGATCTATGTGTGTGTACAATCTTTTCACTTAAATCATCATACAATCTGTATAAGTTTATCTGCATACAAAATTGAAATTAGTACTAAAATTCCCTCGATTTGCTTTTCATCTCTCTCTTTCTCCACTAATGTAGACTAATACTAATTAAGGATCAATAGGTCTTTATCAAGCTTGTAATGTATGGCTAGGGTTAATGTAGGAGAAAGGATTTTTTTTATAGCTCAAATCAACCTGAGCACGTAGTCATTCTAAGACCTATTTAGAGTTTTATTTTCCTTCACTAAATACACCCCTTTTTCATCAAAATTTTCTTTTGTTTAAGACTTCATTCTTTTTCTTCTTTTTCTTCCCTTTTCGTTTTCTTTCTCTCAATATTACACCCTAAGCTTGTTTCATTTATTAGTTAGTAAAATGAATACAATCATACTTTTGATCTTTTAATCACTTTTCATCTTTACTACCTTTCTCACTATCTAGCTCATAACACTTCCTAAATTGAGTTATGTACTTAGGAGTGAGGAATGCAAAAATTGAAAATTTTATTTTAGAGTCTAGGTTAATAATTAAGTGTTTAAACAAAGAAAATGTCACATTAGGCTCAAAGGTGAATTCTAAGGATAGATATATATAACAAGGTTAGCTCAAAAGGCTCAAACAGTCAAACGATGGGCTAATTCATCTCTTTAACTATGTGTAGCTTAGGATTTTGCCTCGGGAGAGAATCAAAGAATTTCTAAAACTCAATACATAAATCAAAATTTCACATTCACATAGAGCTTCTCTAGATATGTACAATGAATCTAAGCAAATGACACAGTGCTTAAAATGTAGAAATCACATCTTAACAATGAATCTTAGCATAAGAATTTACATAATACTCAAACAATATTCACGTGTTTCAAAGAATCAAGATAAGATATAACTAAGTTCTTATTATTGGATAGGTAAATTAAAAGAATTTGGCACAATTAAATCTAGCTCAAGTTCTTAAAACATGTTACAAATTAAACGATAATCAACATATCTAACTTAAGAACTAAAACCATAAAGAAAATAAATCATAAAAAACTAAAAATTTCCTTTCAACTTAAAAATAACATTGTCCCCAATGTTACTAAAAGAAAGGAAAATGAATACTTCCATGACTCACTATCAACCTCTACTAGTCATCTTCCACGGTAGGATCATCAGGCAAAGTGGGAAAAACGGCCATGTCCATGCCAACATGCTTAGCATAAAGCTCGCATAATCTATTCAATTGACTACATACATGCCACATGATGATCCGTTTGAAGTTCAAACTTTTCCATCCTTTGAGACATGGAAAAATGTTGAGGTTGTTGCTACTGTGGTTGATGGCGTGGAGCCGATGAAGAACTTCCTCCTGCAATTGAATACTCACAAGCCTAAAACCTATGCATAATGCCTTCATCCAAAAGAACTTTAGGATGCTAAATTTCTTCACTCTTGTTGTCACGACCCGGTACTCCCTGCGAGCTTGTGACAACCGCTGCGGTGTCCCAATCGACACTCATTACCCAGAATGTCAACCGGAACCCCGTAAGGCTTTAATATAAGTTTCTCATTTTCCCTGTGAGTAATCGTTGCCAAATATCATGTTCTAAAAGATTTTAAGCTATTTCCAACTTAAATCAATAAAAAAAATTATTTCTATCTCACAAAGGCATTTTGGTCATTTTTCCTCAAAAATTTCAAAACCAGCTAAAAATGTAGTATGCAAGTGGAAAACACATTTTTCATAATCAAAAATAAGTTTAGATATCTAAAACATTTATTTACAGTGAAATTATAACTATTTGAATATAATAAAAATATTCAATAAAATATTCTATTTTCTTATAAAACAATATTTATAGAGTTACCGGTAAATAATTTTTATAACGTAAAAGCTAAATAAATTCATACATACTGTAATACAGATAACCAAAGTATAAAATTTAATTTACAATGACATGTGGGCCCACGAACGACCAAAAGTATCAAAAGCGGTAAACTTACAGTTTTTGAGGATGGAAGTCCAACTGTATCCCTCAACAAAGTGAGCTATCTACCAACTATCCTGAGCCTGAAATGGGTGAAAATTAGGGTGGTGAGATTATATAATCCCAGTGAGTAAACAAATACAATCTAAAATATCTAAAGCTGAGTAAATGGAGACAGATTAAAATAGATTATCATACTATAATTCATCACCTTTCAACTCATTTCAACTGAATAAAATCAATTCATATAAATCGAGTATTCAACATGGCTTATGAATTTCTTAAAACTTTGGCTCGTGCCAAAATCATTCTCATACTTAGTTATTAGGGATACCTTGGCCAAGGGCTATCCCAATCGAGTCCTCCAAGGCTGTTAAAAATTTCGTATACACATAAACATATTTTTATTTTGAAAACATAGTCGTTCCTTGGTGTTGGCTGAGTTCACCCTCACGTGGTGGTTTGGCATGAAGTGAACTCTAAAAGTGTACCTCGGGAGTTACCCTACACGCTTCTCCGATCGAGGTAAGAATATAATAGGGTTACCGTGCCCCCTCTAATAGGCTGATCCATGGAACTCGTCCACTACAGCGACTAATCAATAACCCTCCAATTCAATAAAATTTAATAGCATGACATGGCAATTTTATCATTATCCAGCCTATCAAGGCAAACAACAGTTTATACATTTTCAACACAAATACCAATTCAACCATTCATGCCAATATTGCCATAAGCCAATCAATTAGAACCATAAATTCACAATTTATCAAATGGTCTCCAATTACTCTATTTTCAAAGCCATCATTCAATTTCAAGACAATTTATAAAATCATTTCATTTAAACACATTTTGTTTATAAAACATAAAGATTTACTATTTAAACTCATTTTCCATAAAATCACAAAATCAGATAAAAACCACTTTAGATAATTAAGATGATAGTAAGTTTACTCACTGTAATGGAAATCAAGTTTCGAGTACTCCGATTATTGATCCTCGGGTACTATCTCTTTACTTTTGCCAGAATGCTCACCACCTAGACATAATGCACAATAAGCCATTTACTACATTTGTGCTAAATTGTTATGAAATCAATTCAGGCTCTATACTAATGCATGAAATGGGATGTAAATTGTTCGAATTATCATCTAAACACGATCTTCTACACAAATTCAATTGTGTACCTAAATAAAACAGTATTGGCCTAATTCGATCTATCACTCGATTAATTGGCCAATATGTCCAATTCAACTCCAATAATTCCATTTTTCTTCAAATTCTCCAAACCATCAAACACAAGTTAAATAACTTGAAATATGGCAAAATCATCCTCACATTTTCTCTTGGAAAATTCGGCCATGGTGGGTGCATCAACACTATAATTTTTCAAGCTTGATTCTCACACCATAAATCACTAATTCCTAACCAAAGCACTTGAAATAAAATCAAAATCATCATCAATAATCTACAAGGAAGATTCAGCGAATGGAGGTTCTCGAGGGATATACGGTTTTTCATGCTCAACATTACCATTTTCGGTTTCCACCACCACAATTCATTAAATTTTAATTAAATAACATAAGGCATCACAAGATTCATCTTCAATATTGTCTTTATGAAATTCGGCCAATGAAGAATCCATGAAGAATATGTGATTTTTCTTACTTGTTTTCTTTCCAAATATGATAAATCAACTATAAATACTAAAATATCTCAAAATCTAACCAAATAAATCATCAAATCTTCTCTCTCTAAATTCGGTTAGCCATGAATCCTTCATGATATCTTATGATTCAACCATGGAAAATGCAAAAGAATGTATGGGAAAGGTAGATCACAAGTCAAAATCAAGAAATTTTACCTTTGATTGCTTGATTACTTGAAATCGACCAATTTTCTCTTGAATTTTCACCCTAGGATTCTTGTTCTTTCTTTTCTTCCTTTGTTCTTGCTTTGGCTGGCCATATGAAGAGAAATGGGCTGATTTTATGCTGATTTTTAAGCTAAATAATAAATGGATGAAAATTTGACATATGTCACCATTCCATTGGTCCATGTGTCACACTTACGCATTAAGCAATCTCTCTCCACCACTTAAATTTTCTCAATTATCCATGATAATATTGGGTAAAATCCATGTGCTGGACAAGTGTTGGGTGGTGTAAAATTATAATTTTGCCCTTGGGGTGGCAAAATGACTATTTTGCCCATATGCTCGAAAAAAAGCTGGAATTAAAATTTTTCACTTCTCAAACTCAAATTATGTTCTAAATAGTCAATCTTGATCAAAAACTTCTTCCAACATTCCAATTTTAAACTCGGCTAGCAAAATGACCATTTTGCCCATAGGTCATGAGAATTTCAATTTGACTCAAAATCGGTCCTCAAACTCTGAATCACCATTTTAAGTCATTTAGGGGTTTTCAAATTCTCAATTTCATCTTAAAATCTCTATTTGGACTAGTTCGAGACTTAATTCAACTTAATTGTACCATTTGGTACAATACCGTCTTTTAACAATTTTCAAGGTACCTAAGTAAGCAAACATGCATTCTTATGTAGGAATGGCATAATAAACATATTGTAGAACTGGGCTTGACACTTGTCCCAAATCACTCCCATTTTCTTGCACAAGACCGTGATTAAGGATGGATACCAAAGTCCATCACATGACAAATGTGCAGCTTGTACAATACTATTGAACACCACTTGACCCACATTGAGTGACATTCTGGAAACAATTATGTGTGTAGTAAAATGGCTGTATCCCTTGTCACGTCACCCAGGTGCTTCATAGGAAGTAATCTCGTAGCCAAAAAGTGATACCAAAGCTTCTGATCATTCTTCAATGGCATTGGCTTTAAATTACATTGGTACACCTTTATTCATTTTTCACTCTGCACCCTCAATACAAAGCACCCCAATAACTTCATCGAGGTCAACATTGCTAGCTAGATATTGACCATACTTATCATGTTCGATGTCAAGTAAGTTGTAGAATTGATTAATCATTTGACTATTAAAGCGTACCTGACACCTTTGGACAAAAACTTGCCCCGTTCTCATGTGCAGTAGCATTAGCATAAAATTCGCAAGCAATAGGTAATGTTGTCACCTCAAGTTGCTCACAAAATTTCTCCCATTGCCACTCAATGATATGCCTATGAACAGAACCATAAAGTCAAGGATTAAGTTCAATGCCTTGCCCCGGAATAGGAACTTTTTACACAAGGGATTGTGTGTACCTTGTAGCCACCTAAACATAAACAAATTTACTTTGATCAAAACGGGTTACACTGCCGCTACCTCTAGCTTGCTTCTTAGGTGCCATTAAACTCTCAACAAATGTGTAGCAATTTATACTCAAGTGTCAACAAAATAGGTATCAGCTTCTCAAATTAATCCACAATAATGCTACCAAAATCACTAGTGCATAAATATTCCCACTCCCACAAGAACTATTCAAGTGCAAAATTTTACACTATTCATAACTTTCTAGCAACCAATCTTTCAAATATTCAGTTTAGAAGCATTTGAAAGCAAGCACACATACTACAATCTTGAATTAATCACAAACCCATTAGCCAACCAACACAAGCTTTTTTTCACTATCAAAATCTACCGAAGATGAAAATCATCAAAGAACAAACAACTTACGTAAACTTGCAACAGAAAAATTGATTGTTGGAAAAGTAATTGGTGGCTTCAAAGCTTTGATTTGGCATAAAAGATTGAGCATAGAGGCTTGTTTTTGTGTGGGTAAGTAGTAGAGTGAGAAAATATTGAGGTAAAAAATGAAGGAAAACCTAGAAAAAGGAAAAAAAGGAAGAAGGAAAAAATGAGGGGTGGGTTTAAAAAGTGGGAGGCCCGAACGAGCATTGTGGCACTCTAGCCCCAAGTCCTTTTATGAGGCAAGGCATCACAAGGTGCCGTGACATTGACCTTTTTTGCGTTGCGGCATCGTTTCATGTTTTTTATTTTTTGAGTCATAAGCCCTACAAAACAAAAAAGAAAAAGAAAATTAAACTCACGAACTAAAAACATAAAATGTAAAAGGAAATTGAAAGTAAAAGTAAAAATCAAAATACTCTAAATAAAATAAAAACAAAAGTAAACTAAGTTTAAAAACTTGGGTTGCCTCCCAAGAAACGTTTTCTTTATAGTCGTTAGCTGGACCCTGTTTTAAGCTTATCTAAGATCAGAAAGATGGATGGAGGATTGTTGATGATCGATGTCACCTCCCCATTAATGCTTTAACTGTTGCCCATTCACCTTGAATGTTTAATTTGTTAACCCATCTATTATTTCCATTGTTCCATGTGGAAACACCTTTGATACAATAAAGGGTCCCGACCATCTTGATTTCAACTTGCCCAGAAATAGCTTTAAGCATGAGTTAAACAACAACACATGTTGGCTTGGCTCAAAATGGTGCTAAATAATATTTTGATCATGCCATCTCTTCGTTTTTTCTTTGTAAATCTTGGCATTTTCATAATCATCCAAGCAAAGTTGATCCATCTCATCATTTAATTGAAGCAAACGCTTCTCATCGGCTGCTTCTAGGTCAAAGTTTAACTTCTTGATGGGCTAAAAGGCATTATGGTCTAACTTAACCAAAAAGTGACATGCTTTTCCAAATACCAATTGATATAGGGACATACCTATTAGAGTTTTATAGGTGGTTCTATATGCCCATAATACATCATCAAGTCTACTAGCCTAATCCTTTCTTGATGGAGATACCACTTTTCTAAATTTTCTTAATTTCCCAATTCGGTACTTCAACTTGTCCACTTGTCTATGGGTGATAAGTCGTTGCCACCTTGTGTGTCACTCCATACTATTCAAGCAAAGCTGTAAAATATTTATTACAAAAGTGGTTACCTTTATCATTCACTATAACCCTTGGTGTTCTGAATTTAGTGACAATGTTCATTTTTAGAAATTTCAACACAACCTTAACATCATTTGTAGGCAAAGCTGAGGCTTCCACCCACTTTGACACATAATCAATGGTCACCAAGATGTAGCGATTGTTGAAAGAAGAAATAATGGTCCCATGAAATTAGTTCCCCAAACATCGAAAATCTCCACTTCAAGGATGCTATTGAGTGGCATCTCATGTCTTCTTGAAATGTTCCCCACTTTTTGACACCTATCACAATGCAAAACAAAATTATGAGCATCCTTAAAAGTGTTGGCCAATACAAACCTGACTAAAAAATTTTGGTTATCGTTTTATCTCCTCCAAAATGGCCCCTATACTTTGAAGAATGATAATGCCTTAATACGCTTTCAACTTCCACCTTTAGAATGCATTTCTTAACATTCTGATAGGGCATTACTTAAACAAAAATGGTTCATCCCACACATAAAATTTAACATCATGAAGAAATTTCATTCTTTGATGAAAATTTAAATTTAGAGGAAGAATCTTACTTATAATATAATTGACATAGTCAGCATCGTTGGGATTCGACCTCATGCTCAAACATGAAAATAATCAAATAATTAAAAATATAACACAGTGAAAAAATAAACTAGCATTTAATCAGAGAAATAGTCGAATCCTACAAGATCAATGTTTGTGTTTTTCATGTAATTTTTTTAATTTAATTATGAACATTCATATGTTTAAGAGTTACATACCTTGCTCCAAATATCATAATCAAGAGCCATTTAAATCAAAATATTTTCTTCTTCACCTTTAGGATTTGTTAAATCTTCAGCCACCTAAGTGTTTAGCTTCTAACAATTATCCACAAAGTGACCAAATAAGACCTTATCAAAGGTAGGATTTTACTTGTGCTAGCAAGTTTTGTTTCTAAAACAAAAAGATCAAAATTTCTTGACGAATCTTATTTTTGTTAGACAAAAAAACTATTTTTCTTTTCTTATTTTATGAAATGGCTGAGAATTGGCTAGAGGCTTAGAGTTTTAGTTTGCTAACATAATATATTTATATAGCCAAACTAAGTTGTAACCCTAAATACAATAGTTGTATTTTAATTTAGTTAAGTTTCTGTGAACTTAATTAATTTCTCACTTTATTTTGGTCTATTCTAATTAAGTCAAACTTAATTAATTATCTAATATTTAAGACAACATTATCGTTAATTATATTTAAGTGTCCCATTCAAATTTCTCTTCTTAAAAGAAAGAAATTAATTCATGATAATTATCTTGTCCATATTTATCACACTTCCATATTTGTAGGAATCAAATTCCTAAATTTTATGGTTGTGATTAATTGAATTTTGATATCCTTATTTTAAGGAATCAAATTCCCTAATTTAAGCATATCAAAAGTTATCTTTTTGGAACTTTTCCATAAGATGTTGTTTAGCGAATTAGTGTTTTTAATTGCGCCAATTTAGGCTGCAAATATGGGCATAAAATCCAAAAAACCATGACTTTACAAATTCTGGCAACATTATACCAGTTACAGTTTTGTGACGTGATGCAGCATAAAATCAGAGAATTTAAGTCCCAAATTTTTAATCATGGTCAGCTAAGATATGGAACCTTTTCATAGTAAACTTTCATAGTTTTTGGACTTGATTTAGCTGGCCAAAACCCCAAAAAATCATAACCTAAGTATTTTCTACAGAGTTGTAGTTTTTGTTTTGCATATGTGGCATTATGGTGGCATAAATCAAGGGATTATATCCCTTAATTTTAGTAATCTTTCCATGCATCTTTTGAACATATTGAAACTTCAAAATTTCTCCAAAAAGGTGCAACAATTGCATAATTTTAGGACTCTTTGAAGATGCCTTTCTCAACCAAAACGGTGACTTGAAAATATTGAAACTACTGCTGGCAGTGGTGGTTTCAGCTATCATTTCACATCCTTTCCTTAACTGTTTGCAACTGGAAAGCAATCACATTGAAAAAAATTCAATGTACATTACTTTCAATTGTTTTTAGAATTTTTATAGGATTTAGACCACTGTTAAAAACTAAACATCAAACCATATGAAAATCTGGACAGAATTGAATTTTGTCACCAAACTGCATCTTGTTTCCTATGAATTTGAATCCATTTATTGCCAAACTCTTTTATGCATCTCATGCACATATTGTTTTGAAAAGCTGAAACACTTAAACAAGATTAGTTGCTAAAACAAATTAGTATTAAAAATAAAAAATTAAATATATGATAAACTACTTTAAAACATAATTGAAATTTAACACTGACTTGATCTCTTCCAAATGCCTCACATCCAATCAAAATTGGAATTACAAATAACACTACATACCTCTGCATTAAAATGAGCCAAGGGAGGCTCTGATATCATTGATAAGAATAGCATGATGGAGCATCAACGCAGCAGAATAACAAAATTGAAACAAAATAAAAACCATGCCTCCTACCTTTGGATCACTTTGGTTGTTTAATGCAAAGTTAAACACAATAGAAATCAAAACAAGCTTTTTACCTTTCGAAATGATATCATAATCAAATGGATTCCTTTTGGCACTGAAAAACGTGAACACTTTCTTGTGTGAAAGAATCCTAGCCACTCAAACGCTTGGCCTCCAATGTAACACGTACGATTGCAATAGATCTTTGTAAAGGAAAAAGCTCTATGCCACAAGCTTGTGCTTGTAAGTAGACAACGATTTGTTCTCTTTTCTTCTTTGATTTCTAGCAAATATCAATGGAGAAGTTTTCTAAGTAAAAACCCTCTCAAGAGTGGCGGCACTCAAGAGCAAAAAAACAATTAGTTTTTTTTTTCTTTTGTTGCCTTAGAAAATAGTGGTTATAATATGACATTTATATCTAGGTTTAATTTTATTATTAGACTAATTAAATTTTACAAAATAAGTGCTAAATATTATAACAATTATAATATTTTTCTAATGCCTAATAAAACTATTTTAATTTAGTCTTTAGTAGTTAAAACCTCAAATTTGATTTAAGTTTAACTAAAATCGTCACACTCTCAATTTAATCCAAATTGCAACCTTTGTGTGTGGCCCATTAGGTTCTTTACATGTTGGCAATGGAATTGAAGTATAATTTTATTAATTAATTAATTTAAATGAATCATATTCAATTTGAAATTAACTAATTTCAATTCCATAGACCAAGATTGGCATCTAGCAATCCATCATGGCCACCTAATTGTTAGGAGAGTCAAAGAATTCTTTGACAACCTTTCTGTGTACAATTTATTAGTGTAATTCATTCCCTCATCATATATCCCGGAGATGATAAGAGCTTGGTTCAGTGCCTACTCTTATTCACCTTTATATTTGTTCTTGTAGTTAAATCATTAGCTTTATGAAGACTTATGAAACTCATTTTATAATCTCCTAATCACCTTGGCCAAGGATTTGATTAAGCTCATGTCAACCAAGAACTAATGAGATATATTTCCCTTTGCTTCACTTGGGTTAATGATTCTTATATGGACCAATATTTGCCTTTATATGCTTCATACTATACCCAAAAACATCTTGTTTTGGCATCCTTGGTTAAGCACTCGTAGGGATGAAATCAAAGCATAGTACTCCACATACAAGACAACCTGGTGTCTTAAGTTTAGGGAGTAGTTACACAATTGACACATGAGAAGTATTGCATAGACACTTGAGTGAGGTACGAAATGCACTTCTTATGGCAGGTCATGTTGAGTGAACTCGCTCTTCCATGGCATGCACGCACATGCTAGTTGCAAGTATCTTTATACTTCAACTATGAGAGTGGTTGCTTACTTAACAAGTAAGGAACATAGCATTTGCCAATCTTTGGGCATTATTGATGCCTTGTCTCATAATACAATGATCAAGAACTTTTAGGAACAATGCTTTGATGCATAAGGATCTCATAATTATATCCCAATACAATTCTTTTGCTAGGCATATATAGTTTTATGGGCTTTATCTACATAAGTACAAAAAGTAATTAAATCGTAAACTTATGGATAAAGAGCTATCTCAGAATTATTATAAATTAATAAAATATCATACATGAATAACTCAAAATGTAATTCCCATACGACCAAAGATTGGCTTGTAGGGCTCATATTAATAAAAGTTGCCTTCCACTTCATATCAAGATAACCAGGCTGCTTTTTTAATTGGAGACTTGTTGAGAAAACTCTAGGTCAAACTTTTACACGAGCTTGTTTGAGCTATTGATGGGTCTTACTCAACTAGTTTTGTAAAATCTATGTCACGACCTAATTTTCAAGCCATGACCGGTGCATGGGCCCAATGGACGTAGCCCACTAAACCCAAGCAAGCCTATTTATATAATCATACTCATTATCTTATCAACTATTCTTACATTTACATCTCATAATCTCAACCCTTCAAGTACTTTAATAGTAAATTATAACAATTAAAACTGCATTTATATTGTCCCAAAATAACATTAACTATTGCCACTCATGGTAGCTTTACCAATCAAAATGTAAATATATGTTCTAAGGTATACATCTTAGTACTTTACATCACAGGTACGTATTTATAGCAAAAATGATTTTGGCCTTCCAACGGAGTGACCAAGGTGAAAGTGCGGCTACGAAATGCCAAGATACCTACCAAGGATACAAATCTACGAGAACACCTCGACCTAGTTACTAGCTACCTCTTGATATGAAAACATGAATTTGAAAAAGGTGAGTATAAACTCAGTGAGTGAACATAAAAAGAGAACAAGCAATCGATAGGAAGAATTTAGAAATCAAGATGCACTTGTTTCAAAAACAATGCACTTGATTTAATTTCATACCAAAAACCCCTTCTTTCAAACTTTTATTAATAACCTCATAGTGTTGCAAAAACCCATGATTAATCCATGAAGTTAAATGGGTGAAAAGTATGTCAAAATCAAGCAAGGTAGCAAGCATGGCAACAAGTTTCTCGCTGCAGCGAGAAATAGTGTCAGTCTGCATGTGTTTTAGTTTTTCTAGTATATCTCCCACTAAAAAAGTTCAATTGACCTAATTTTTGGACCATTAGAAAGCTAAGAGGCAGGGATAAAACTTTTATGTTTACCACTTTTCCCATTTTGGACGGGAAAGTGGTCAAAATCTTCATTGAAGTAAAAGCACTGCACTAGTACCCGAGAGTTTCTCGCTACAGTGAGAATCAGGCTAGTGTGACCCCCAAAACCCTAGAGTTTCTCGCTGCAGTGAAAATGAATCTCGCTATAGGGAGAAATAGAGCATTTTAAGTGAAATGGATCTTGTTACATCAAAAGCCATTTTCTTGTTGAAATGAAAAGCAATTTGGGAGCAATTAACAATGCCAACACACAACACAATCACAATTATTTTCATAAACTTTCTATAACATATATATATTTTTATATACATACATCATCATGCATACCATCTCACCACACTCAACTCAATGCAATATCATCATCATGTGTGCACTCCCTACTCGCACACTTCAACTTCATCACACAACATTATTCATCAATACAAAACATATATTCATAAATATACCTACCAACATAATATAGAAGCACATGGATTCATCCTTTTACACATTTCACATTTTTCATAGTATCAAAACATTTTATTAAGGGCTTGTTCCCTGGCACACATTTTAAAAGAAAAGTTGGATAAAATCATTCAAATGTTCATTCAAATACATTACATTTCCCAAAGAAATTTTGAAATGCAAGTTCATTCACCAGTCTTTATTAATGTTTTGGTGGGCTCTAGCTTCGACTAATGTTCCGAATGGAGGTGTAGGGTTTCGTTGGAACCTATCACACACAACAACATCAGCATCAACCCAACTCGGCATTATTACTATTCCAAAGCTAGTTTCTAAATTGGGTTATACTAGTCATTCCTAACTAGTTTCCAACTACTATTAAATGGCTATTATTTGCACCATTCTAATCACTTTAAAATGAATAAACAACCTCAACTACAAAACATTCCCAAGTCTCATCACTAGCTATTCTCAACACTTAAATATCAAATTCTAATTCCCTACTCACCTTGATAACTTCGTAGTTGAATCTCTTTCCAAAAATTTCAAGCTATTATGGAAACTCCCTCTTTCTTTCTTTAAACACCTAGCTAGTGAGAGAAAGTATGGAAGTAAGATTTTTTTTTCAAGGGTTCTAAAGTGAGAGAGTGAAAAAGCACAAAGGTTCTATGAAAGAGTGCACAAAAGCATGAAAAGTGAAGCTAGCTTAAGAGAGTTATGGAAGCTTAAAGAGAACTCCCATGGAGGATGAAGAAACGTGAGAAGGAAGAAGGAAAAAGAAGAAGAAGCTGCTGGAAAATGTGAGAAGAAGTTGCTGGAAGATGATATTTATAGCTCAAGCTTATCCAACTCCACTTAAATTATGAAAATGCCTTTAGCAAGTTAGCTTATTCTTCTCCAATCCTTTGTGCAATCTTTTTACTCTGTTGACACTGAGGCCAAGTCCAAAATGGTCTAAAAATACTCAGGTTTACGAAAAATTAAAATTTTGACCCGAGATGAGAAATGACCATTTTGCCCATACTTTGGAAATCATCATTATTTTTATTTCCTTCGTATTTAATCCTTATTTTCATCATTCATTTATGCTTTAGGCCTACTTAGGCCTTAAAATGTTTGAAAGCATACTTCTATGGGCTCACTAAAGAAATGACAAAATTACCTCTGGCTCAGGTTATCGTGTCTATAACCTAGTTATGAGGCTATAGAGGTCTAGGTCTCACAATCTGGATGTGTGGAAACTTGATTATTATGAAGTTAGAGGCAATGGCTAGATGAAACATATATGACACGTTTAGGCAATGTGTTGCCACCTAACTGATTTAGGAGTTGTATAAAGATACAATTAGAAAGCACAGTTGCCTATCTAATCCATCTATCATGGTTTATTGAGAAAACTCAAAGTCATGCTTATAATGGATGGGATCCTAGCCCATTAAGAGAAACCTTGTAGAGATCTCCCGAGGTGATATTGAGGATTATCACCTTGAAAAAAAATAGTGGGAGCAATCAAATTTAAGATTAACAATCTCATTTAAATTGATTATAGTATGTTAATACTTTATATATGCTCTTTAAATGTCTAGGTTGCTAAAATGTGAATACACATCACTTTGCATGGCATATTTGATGCCATTATGAAATCTAGGCCAAATGTTTGGATTGGTATACCAAGTTGAGAAATGTTCTCAAGCATCTATTGAGAATAGATGTGATAAAGGAAGTTATTCTTGCCTTCTTGACAAGGTTAAAGAATGAGAAGTTTGTAGAAGTTTCACCTTTGACCATGTACATGATTAAGGTCAATCTATCTATCATTAACCCATCATCATGGATAAAGATGTGGGTCACACTTGTGTAATGACAAAAGTGTGCTAAAAATGAGTAAAGTATTAATGAAGGGAGAAGTGGTCTTAAGAGCATGAAATAGAGCAAAAATTGCTACATTGGCTGCAAGGACAGTTACCATACCTTTACCTTCTGGGTTAATCTTGGAATTACATGGTTGTTACTATGTTCCTTCTATATCTCAAAACATCATATTTGTGTCATACTTGGCACTATATGATGATTTCGAATTTAGGTTTATGGGTTATTGTTGTTATATCTCCAAAAGAGAAATGTGCTATGCTGCGGGGACACATTCAAACGGTCTTTATATACTTGATCCAAATAGACCCATACTCAACATAGAAGTCAAGAAAGCAAATAAAAGTGATCCAATGCTATACTACATCTGGCGTTGTAGGCTTGGGCACATCAGTGAGACTTACTTAACCAAGTTACACAAACAAGGTTATATTGATCCATTTGATTATGAATCTTATGGAACTTGTGAGTGTTGTCTGTTTGGAAGGATAACCAAGTCACCTTTCACCAATAAGGATGAAACAGTTGTGATGCTGCCAAGACTTTTACACTTAGATGTATGTAGTCCTATGAACACAAGTGCTAGAAGAGGATATTCATACTTCATCACTTTCACGAATGACCATTCTTGCTATGGTTATGTGTATTTGATGAGATATAAGTCCAAATCTTTTGAAAAGTTCAAAGAGTTTAAAGCGAAGGTAGAGAAACAAACCAAAAAGAGTATTCTCGCTCTTAAATCTGAGAAAGGAAGAGAATACCTTAGCCAAGAGTTTCAAGATTATATGAAAGAGAATGGGATTCTTGCACAATGGACTCCTCCAAGGACTCCACAGCAAATGGGGTGTTTGAGAAAAGGAATCAAACATTGTTGGACATGGTTTTGATCCATGATGAGTCATGGAGATTTTCCTATTCTTTTAGGGGATATGCCTCAGAAAGTGTTACCCACATACTACACAAGTGTTACCTACATATGAGATATGGAGTGGAGGAAACTCGATTTGTCTTATACAAGGATTTGAGGGTGTGTTGCTTATGTGAATCAAAGAGTGTCTGATGAGCTTGGAGCAAGATCAGACAAATGAAAATTTGTGGGATATCTTAAAAAATCATATGGATATTACTTCATAATCCCATTGAGCAAAAGGTGTTTATGGGAGTAAAGTTGTACTCGAAGAAGTTCGAGACCCACAAATTGATATTCTAATGGAACCTGAACATAAGGTTGTTGATTTCTCAATTACCAATATATTTGCTTTAGATATTCATAAAATTTAGCAAGGAATTCAAGCAAGTGTATGTGGTCATCAGCAAGTAATACTGTGACAAGAAGGGTTGTTAATCCCACAAGGAGTTGATTCAAACTTTATTTTAAGTACTAAAATTGAAACAAGTTAATTTAATCCAAGTACCCAAATTTCTAAAAATGATTAAAAATAAATCTAAGTTACTAATCTAAGCTAGCAAATTGCAAATCAAAATTGATGTAGGAGTAGTGGTGTAAAAGCCTAGGATTATGGGTTCAATTAGTATTTTATTTGGATGCATGATTGGCTAATTACTCACTTCAATGGAAAATTGATGCTAGTCTAGAATCCTTAAGCATGTACAATTTTTCGTCAAGATATTGTACAATGGCCTAACTTTATTAAATCTCTATATGTTTATAGTGATTTAACTAAGCCAAGTTCCTAAGGTACATGTTCTAACAATTGACTATAAATGGAAAATAGGTGTATATCTACCCTATTTGTGAATTACCCACTCAATTCTCAAGTGTAATGAACATATTTTACCCAAATCAAGGTTTATTTAGACTAACTTTCTCAAGTATCATCTAAAAACACAAACTCATTTCATTGGTGATCAAGCAATAAAAAGGTAAATAAATTCATATTTGAATAAACATCAATAATGTGAGACCTAGACCCCTATAGGCCGGTCACTAGGTGCAGACGCGATAACTTGAGCTAGGGGTAATTTCATCATTTCTTTAATGAGCCCCTAAAAGTATGCTTTCAAACATTATTAAGGCCTAAATAGGCCTAAGGCATAAATGAATGATGAAAATAAGGGTAAATGACGAAGGAAATAAAAATAATGATGAATTCCAAGGTAGGGGTAAAATGGTCATTTTACATCTCGGGTCAAAATTTTAAGTTTTCATGAACCCGAGTATTTCTAGACTATTATGGATCTTGTCCCAGTGTCAAAAGAGTAAAAAGATTGCACCAAGGATTGGTGGAGAACAAGCTAACTTGTTAAGGGCATTTTCGTAATTTAAGTGGAGTTGGATACGCTTGAGCTATAAATATCATCTTCTAGCAACTTCTTCTTTTTCTTCCTTCTTCCCTCTCATGTTTCTTCATCCTCCATGGGAGTTCTCTTCAAGCTTCCATAACTCTCTCAAGCTAGCTCCACTTTTCATGCTTTTGTGTACCCTTTCATAGAACCTTTGTGCTCTTTCACTCTCTAACCTTAAAACCCTTGAAAAATCTTACTTCCATACTTTCTCTCACTAGCTAGGTGTGTAGAGAGAGAAAGAGGGAGCTTTTATAATAGCTTGAAAAATTATTGGAAAGAATTTCAAATTTACAAAGCTACCAATGTGAGTAGTAAATTAGAGTTGATTTTTAAGTGTTGAGAATGGCTAGTGATTAGACTTATGAGTGTTTTGTAGTTGAGATTGATCATTCATTTTAGAGTGATTAGGATAGTGAAAATAGATAGATACTTAATGGCAATTGGATGCTAGTTATGAGATAGCTTTTAGAATTTATAGTTGTATGAATTGAGTTAATTGTGATGCCAATGTGATGATAGGTTCCAACGAAGCCCCTCCACCTCATTTGGACCATTAAAGGAATTTGAAGTTGAGTAAAGATTTAACGAATACTGATGAGTGAACTTGCACTTCAAAAATTTGTTTTGGGAATGTGTATGTATTTGTACAAAACATTTGAATGATTTTATCCAACTTTTCCTTAAAAATCTACTTAGGGAACAAGCCTTTGGTGAATATTTCTATCTTGTGAAAGTGTGTCGTATAATGGTTTATGTGTTATCATAGTATGTTGATATGTATAATATGCATTGGATGTTCTTTTGTTTTATGTGATAATGATGACCCAGCTATGTGCATGTGGGAGTGCACATGAGCTGAAGATGACCTAGCTATGTGCGTATGGGAGTGCACATGAGCTAATGATGACCCAACTATGTGAGGTGTGGAGTGCACATAAGCTGATGATGACCCAGCTATGTGCGAGTGAGGAGTGCATATGAGCTTATGATGGTGGGATGGTATACATGATGATGTGTATAAATATATAGATAAATATGTGTGTTATAGAAAGTTCATGAGTATGGTATATGGTTGTAATACATGTGAATCTTGCATGTTAAACCTTGGGAATTTCTAAGCATGTTCAAGTTGATTTTGTCTTTGCAGCTAAATGGCCTTTCCTTGAGAAAATGAAAAATTGTTGTTGGTGTCCTGTTTCTCGCTGCAGCGAGAATGAATCTCGCTACAACAAAAAACTCTCGAGTTTGGAGGGTTATATTGGCTTGATTCTCGCTGTAGTGAGAAAGTTGCTGAAGCTCCTTATTGTAGCAAGAAACATTCTGTTTCTGCTGCCTTTTACTCGCTGCACCGAGAAACTATCTGTTTTGGTCACTTGAATTTCACTACAGCGAGAAACTTTCTGTCCAGCATGTTACCTTGTTAGTTTTCGACACATTTTCCATTTCTTAAACATCATGGTTGAGCATGGACTTCCAACATCAAGGAATTAATTAATTAAGTTTGAAATAAGGGCGTCAATTGAGAAACCCTAGGCCACCTAAGAAACCCTCATCCAGTTGACAGTTTGAGCTAAATTTTACTACAGCGAGAATGCCTTTCCTTTGCAACGAGGACCCGTCGTTTCATTTAACTTGCTTGAATATTCCTAAAGCTTTCATTTTTCAAATTCTTTGTTATGTATGGATCTTTCATCATCAAGGGATTAACTCATTAACGATTTAATGAAGGGTTTTAATAAAAACCAAACTAAATTGCATTGTTTTTGAAATAAGTGCATCATGATTTCTTTAAACGTTCCTTATCGTTTGCTTGTTCCCTTCCTTTGTTCACTCATTGGGTTTATACTCACCGTTTTCAACTTCATGTTTTCATATCAAGAGGCAGTCGGTAACTAGGTCGAGGTGTCCTTGTAGATTCGTATCCTTGGTAGGTATCTTGACATTCTATAGCCGTACCTTCACCTTGGTCACTCTGTCGAAAGCCCAAAGTCATTTTTTGTTGTAAATACATACACGTGATGTAAAGTACTAAGATGTATGCCTTAGACCTTATATGTATATTTTGAGTGGTAATGCCATGACGAGTTGGCAATCGTTATCAATATTTCAAATTGAAATTATGAAATGTGACTTTAGCAACTTTAATGGAATGATAAACAAGTTATATAGATAGGCTTGCTTGGGCTTAGTGGGCTACGTCCATTAGGCCCATGCGCTAGTCATGGCCCGAAAATTGGGTCGTGACAATAATTCCATAAAAAGTATGCAATAGCCAAGCACAATATCCAAACTACATACTAATATCCACCATAACCCTAGAAATAAAAATCTAGCACAACATATCTGTAACACCCCCAATTTTGATGTAAACTAAGAATGATTTATGAAATATGTGGAGTCCTAAGGACTTTGATGATAGGATATGTATGCCTAATGTTTATGAGTGTAGATAATGACACTTAGGCAAATTTGAGGAAATATGTGATGAATCCCATAATTTGAGGTTTTTGATTTAAGTTTGATGTTGTTTTTGTGGATTTATGTGTGCATGCGATTACGTTAAATGAACAATTTGAGGTGTGATATTAACAAGGAATGATTTTGGGGTATTAAACTTGAATTTTCAGAAGTTTTTGGAAGCTTGGAACTGCTTATAGGGGAGAAAATATCAATACATGCCCCAATGTATCGATACATTCTTAGCAAGATGAACAACAAAGGCCCAAGGAAGAATATTCTATCAATACATTTGAGAATGATCGATAGATTTTGCCAAAGATGAACATGTATCAATACACTGTCCAAATGTATCAAAACATTTGAAGTAGAAAAAACCTAGGACCATTATACCCGAAATGTATCGATACATTCATTCGAAATTAAGGCAAATGTATCTACACATTGCCAAATTGTATCGATACATCAGAGAGGAAAGGCAAAAATAAAAAAGGATTTCGAGCCATTTCACCTAAGTCTTTCTTTCAGCTCTTTCTTTCCCTCTCTTTTTAAAAAGTTTGAAGCCTTAACCCTCCAAATTGAATTTTTGAGCTGTTTGAAGCTATTTGGAGCTTGGGAAACCATTATGGATGTAAGATTTAGCATTTTTACTGATTATTTTCTAATTTAATCAATTAATAACTTCAAAGCTGATTTTTCTCCAAATTTGGTATTTTCCTCTCTTTGGCTTAGATTAAGGAATTTGAGAGCTAAGAATCATGTAATTCGATTTCCAAGGTATGTGTTTAGCTCATTAATGAAGGATTTGAGCTTAAATAGTTGGATTGCTAAGATTAGTTAAATGTGTGAAAAGCTAGCATTTTTTAAAAGCCAGGAATAATTAATCTTTTGATGTTCTGATGTGTTTGATGGGGGAAACAGAGTTAAATCGACTCATTGGCAAGCTAGATGATGATCAAAGGCTATGGTAGGGAGCTTGGCTGGGAATGCCTCTTATTGTCACTATGAGTGGGTTTAAACAAAATGCATGTATGCATGATCCATGGAAGATGTGCTGCATTGGTATTAGATTTTGTAAGTGGGCCTAGATGAACATGCCTAGGCTAGAGAACACATGATTTATGTGTATGTGTATATGTGAATATATATATATATATATGATTGCTTGGAATTAAGTGCCTAGGCTAGAGAACCAAACTATGGATTGTGTGTTTGTGTACTGTGATGTGAGCCACATAGGGTGGCCTATGTTGTGTAAGCCTAGATTAGGAGGCTTATAGGTTATGTTGAACCCCTATGAGTGAATTACCTTAAGGGATTGATATGTCAAAGCATTTTAATTGAATGATGCCATGGAAACTTAGAGGCACCTAGAACCTTAATGAGCTTAGAGACGATTGAAGCTCGATAAATGTGATTTGTGGTTTATTTAGGAAATGTGAATGATAAAGGCATGATGGCCTTATTTGTGGGTTTGTGTTTTCATCCGAGGGATGAATTATGGACATTGATCTAACTTGTGGATGAGTGGAGTCTGATACCCTATGATGATATCTGTGACTCGAGGACGATGGGAAGCAAGGGTAGTGACAGATATCCCACTTGTGATTCCCACCTGTAGTGTAAGATGCCAACCATCGAGAGATTACTCTGGTCAATGACTCTGACTTTTTGCTAGTTGCTTCGACACTGGGCATGATCTCTTTTCTGTCCGTTGCTTTGGCACACAAGTGATTTGTTCTCTGCTAATGGCTTTGCCCTGTGTGTGATTTGATTCTCTAATGGTTGGCCACTGAGCGTGATTTGATTATGTCCAAGTGAGGACCACTTGTTGAGTTGATTTGTATATGATGGGAGATAGCCGTGGGAGACTTAAATGAATATGATATCATCTTGATGTGATACTCTAGCAACTAGAGTGTGCCATGGAAAATGATTTGAATAACATAGATCAGCTTCAAAGGTACACCTAGTAATATATGGGATGATCTGTGGAGGTATTGAGAATGATCACATACTCTCATATTGAAGTCTTAGGGATAATGATATGCCCTGTATTTGGAGATGGTTGCTGAACATTTAAGTGCATAAACGGTGCATATGATTTGTATATGTGCTATATATATATATAACTGATTTGGTTTATCTGCACCACTCATTGAGTATTGTAGTACTTACCCATTTGTTTACCATGTGCAAATAAATAAACCATGAAGAAGTGTTGCAAAGGTCGTTTGTAGGCAGACTGATTTTGGCATCTGGTAGGTTTCCTGTTTTGGTTACTTAGCTGAATCAGTGAAGTCTTCCACTATGATCATGTATCTAGGCACGATGTGCCATATGAACTTGTATAAGGGTTGTTATGTATGAACCCATTTTGAATGGCCAATGTATGGCTTTATGACTCTTTGTATGGAACTTGAGTTAGGGATATTGTATTTTAATTGAATTTATTATGAATATCTGACGATTGAATCCCTTGGCCTATGCATGCTTGAATATGAACTTTGAAGCTTGCTCAGGTCTTGTAGGCTTGCCAACTAGGTTCGTGAGCCAGTCATGGCCTCGGGTTTGGGTCGTGACAATATCTATAGGAACATTCAACATTTCTGAAAAATAAAGCATTTTACAAAGAAAAATAGAGGTAGAAAATCAAATGTAGTGAGAGAAAGTTTTTTGTGAAGCTTTTGAAGTTCAATCTTCAAAGATTTCCTTTTTTTTTCTTCTCATTTTCAAAGCTTTTTTTTTTCCAAAATGGCGTATGCTCCAGCCTCTTTTTTCAAAGTGAAAAGCCTATTTTTATATGACTAAAAATAGCCTTAAGATTTAAAAGATCGAGTGGTGCAGATTTGCCAAGGTACATGTTAGTGCCACGGCACTGACCCTTTTTGGTTGTGCTGAAGCTATGCTCACCAAAGGCAGCATTGCAACACTGGCCCTTGGAGGCTGTGGCCCTACTTGTTTGCTTAGCTACTATGTAGTCTACAATAGTCCTTCAAATTTTGATGTGATTTTGACCATGATCCGATTTGAACTGGTTGAAGTATTGGACATCAAAGTTGTAGCCCTTCCTGTTAACTTTCCAATGGTTTAAAAATCTTTTCAATCGAATTTTTGTAACTTGAGTAACACTTGAATTATTGCAGCATGGTCAAAGATCTCCTTAAGCATTTATACACTGTTCTTTGCCATTTAAACCGCACATGCTTGCATACCTTCAATAAAAAATGACTAAATCAATAGTGAATAAAAATAAGACTTTTATACTGAAAATGAACTAAACAAAACTCAATTAAAAATATTCAAACATGCATTAAGCTAATTAATGAAAAGATGTAAAAACTACCTAAAAATGACTAAAAAGCAAGAGGACTTCATTCTTTTTATGCTTAACAAAGTGCAAGTTAACTCAATAAAATAGAGTCATCACAGCCTCAAGCTTAACGTTTTGCTAGTCCTTGAGCAAAACTTAAAACAAAGAAACAAACATGAACATCGAAAACATTGAGCGATCGATTAGTTGCACCAATCCAAAGATCACTTTTAATTCCTCGTAAGTCATCTTATTTCCTCAACATCCTAAGCAAAGTATAAATTGTCAGGCCCAACTCTACAATATGTTTATTATGCCATTCCTACATAAGAATGCATGTTTGCTTACTTGGGTACCTTAGAAATCGTTAAAGGACGGTATTGTACCAAATGGTACAATTAAGTTGAATTAAGCCTCGAACTAGTCCAAATAGAGATTTTAAGATAAAATTGAGAATTTTAAAACCCCAAAATGACTTAAAATGGTGATTCGGAGTTCAAGGACCGATTTAGAGTGAAATTATAATTTTCATGATCGAGGGGTAAAATGGTCATTTTGCCACCCAAGGTTAAAATTGGAATGTTGAAAGACGTTTTTGATCAAGATTGACTATTTAGAACATAATTTGAGTTTGAGAAGTGAAAAATTTTAATTCTGGCATTTTTCTGAGCATAGGGGTAAAATAGTCATTTTGCCACTTAAGGGTAAAATTGTAATTTCACATCACCCAACACTTGTCCAGCACATGGATTTTACCCAATATTATCATGGATAATTGAGAAAATTTAAGTGGTGGAGAGAGATTGCTTAATGGGTAAGTATGACACATGGACCAATGGAATGGTGACATGTGTCAAATTTTCATCCATTTATTATTTGGCTTAAAAATCAACACAAAATCAACCCATTTCTCTTCATATGGCCGGCTAAAGCAAGAACAAAGGATGAAAAGGAAGAACAAAACCTTAGGTGGAAAAATTCAAGGGAAAAGTGTGAAAATTCAAGGAAACAAGTGAAAAAAAGGTAAGATTTTTCAATTAAGCTTGAGGTCTCTCTTTCTTAAGCATTTTTTCTTATTTTCCATGGTTGAATCATAAGATATCATGAAGGATAGTGTGCTTATCAAACCCTAGGAGAGAGAATTTGATGATGATTTAGATAGATTTTTAAGACACATGGATGTTTTTAGTTGTTTATGGTGTTAAGTGTAAGAATTAAGCTTGAAATTCACATATTCCTCATGAGTTCATCATTGGCCGAATTCTCCATGTGGAATATTGATGATCATTTGGATTTTATTTCAAGTGATTTGGTTAAGAATTAGTGATTTATGGTGTGAGAATCAAGTAAGAAAAATCATAGTATTGATGCACCCACCATGGCCGAATTTTCCAAGAGAAAATGTGAGGATGATTTTGCCATATTTCAAGTTATTTAATTTGTGTTTGATGATTTGGAGTATTGGGAGAAAAATGGAATTAAATGGAGTTAAATTGGACATATTGTCCAATTAATCGAGTGATAGATCGAATTAGTCCAATACCATTTTATTTAGGTACACAATTGAATTTGCGTAAAACACCGTGTTTAGACGATATTCGAACAATTTACATCCCATTTCATGCATTAGTATAAAGTCTGAATTGGTTTTATAACAATTTAGCATAAATGTAGTAAATGGTTTATTGTGCATTATGTCTAGGTGGTGAGCATTCTGACAAAAGTAAAGAAATAGTACCCGAGGATCAAGGATCAGAGTACTCGAAATTCAACTCCCAAAATAGTGAGTAACCTTACTATCGTCTTAATTATCTAAAGTGGTTTTTATATGATTTTGTGATTTTATGAAAAATGAGTTTAAATGGTAAATATTTATGTTTTATAAAAAAAATGTGTTTAAATGAAATAATTTTATAAATTGTCTTGAAATTGAATGATGGCTTTGAAAATAGAGTAATTGGAGACCATTTGATGTATTGTGAATTTATGGTTCTAATTGATTAGCTTATGGAAATATTGGCATGAATGGCTGAATTGGTATTTGTGTTGTAAATGCATAAATTGTTGTTTGCCTTGATAGGCTGGATAATAACAAAATCGCCATGTCATGCTGTGAAATTTTATTGAATTGGTGGGTTATTGATTAGTCGCTGCAGTGGACGGGTTTCCATGGACCAGCCTATTAGAGGGGCACGGTAACCCTATTATATTCTTACCTCGATTGGAGATGCATGTAGGGTAACTCCCAAGGTACACTTTTAGAGTTCACTTTACGCCAAACCACCACGTGAGGATGAACTCAGCCAACGCTAATGAAAAGCTATGTTTTCAAAATAAAAACATGATTTATGTGTACATAACTTTTTAACAGTCTTGGCAGACTCAGTTGGTTTAGCCCTCGGCCAAGGTATCCCTGATAACTAAGTATGAGAATGATTTTGGCATGAGCCAAAGTTTTAAGAAATTCATAAGCCATGTTGATTACTCGATTTATATGAATTGATTTTATTTGGTTGAAATGAGTTGAAAGGTGATGAATTACAGTATGTAAACTATTTTATCTATCTCTATTTACTCAGCTTTAGATATTTTAGATGGTATTTGTTTACTCACTGAGATTATATAATCTCACCACCCTCCTTTCCACCCATTTCAGGCTCAAGATAGTCGGTAGATAGCTCACTTTGTTGAGGGCTACAGTTGGAGTTGCATCCTAAAAAACTGTAAGTTTACCACTTTTGATACTTTTGGTTTTACGTGGGCCCATGTGTCACTGTAAATTAAATTTTATACTTTGGTTTTCTGTATTATAGTATGTATGAATTTATTTAGCTTTTACGCTACAAAAATTATTTACCAATAACTCTATAAATATTGTTTTATAAAAAAATAAAATATTTTATTGAATTTTTATATTATATTCAAATAGTTATAATTTCACTTTAAATGAATGTTGTAGATATCTTAACTTATTTTTTATTACGAAATATGTGTTTTTCACTCGCATACTACATTTTTAGCTGGTTTCGAGACTTTTGAGGAAAAATGACCAAAATGCCCCTATGAGCAAAAAATTATTTTTATATTGTTTTGATTTGGAAATAGTTTATAATCTCTCCAAACATCATACTTAACAGCTGTTGCTCATAGGGGAGGTCCAAAAACTGATATTAAAGCCTTGCGGGGTTTTGGTTGGCATTTTGGGCAATGAATGTCTATCAGAACATCGCGACGGTTGTCACGGGCTCGAGGAGAGTACCAGGTCATGACATAAATATTATTCAAATTCACATTTCACTAAATTGCAAGCTTAATTTCAAATGAAATCTTGTGTGTGTGTAGTTTCATGCAATGAAAATCATGCCATTTGATAAGTTAATGCTTATGCAAAAATTTAAATTAGTCAAGAGTTTCATATGTTTACTCTTTATCTCTCTCCGCTAATGTAGGTTATCACTTACTTAAGGATTCTTAGGACTTTATCAAGCTTGTAACGTATGGTTAGGGTCAAGGTAGGATTTAGGAAAATATGTAGCTTAAATCACCTTAAGCACATAATCATTCTAGGACTTATAATGAGATTTATTTCTTATTCCTCCCAATCACTCATTTCTTTCTTCAACATTCTCGTTCATCAAACACTTTATTCTTCTTTACTTTCATCTTTTTCTCCTTTTTTTCTCAATTTAAAAAACTCAAACTTATTTCCTTTTATGTTAGGTAGTGAGGTGAATCCTACATGTCTTTGTGAATTTTTCTCCACTTCCACCTTTTCTACTTTTGTCTTCATTTCTATCTCATTACATTCCTTGAAATGATTTATGTACTTATAAGTTATAGGTGTTAAAGTAGAAATTTATTTTAGGGTAAAATACCCCCACTTTCTTAAGTTTTAATCGAAATTCTAAGCTGGTTTATTAGTTTTCGAAATGGAAACTTCGTCCCAAAATATTTCTTCTGTTGGATACATAGGTCTAACCACTAGTCAACAGTTAGCATTTCTGTTAGTTTCATCATGTGGCAATATTGAAATGACCATTTTACCCTTTATTAATTTTAAAAAATACTACTATATCATTTTTATTATCTTTATTAATTTAACAAAATAAGGATTGGTGGGGGAGCTGGGGAGCACCGATTGGTCCTCAATTTTTTTATTTTTTTGAAAAGAATATAATAATAATTTTTTAAATTAACAAGAAAAAAGGGGCATTTTAGTCCTTTCATAATCTCTGTTAATGGTGTTTACACTTTTGGGGTGAATTATCCATTTCGAAAACTAATGGACCTACTTGGAATTTTGATTAAAACTTTGGTGTGTGGGGATATTTTACCCTTTATTTTATGGTTGAGGCTTATTTACTATGTGTTTAATCAAAGAAAAAGAGAAAATATAGCCTCAAAAAGGGTGACTAAGGATGATAGTATAAAAACGTAGGCTCGAAAAGCTCAAACGATCTAATGATGGCCTGAGTCATTTGCCTAATTAAGTGTAACCTCATATTTCACCTCAAGAGAAACTCAAACAAATTCTTAAATTCAATTATTAAAAAATTTACACTTACATAAACATTCTAAAAAAGAACACAATTATTCAAAGCAAGAAACAAGTGCTCAATATGGTGGAAATTCACATTCTACAATAATGCCTAACGACAAAGTTCAACATAATACTAAAAAAATATTAACATTTACTAGGAGCGCAAGATAAAAAAAACACTATTTTTCTTCATTAGATGAGCAAATCAAAGCAATTAGTACAACTAATCATCATAGCCGACATTTTCAAAGAAAATAAAACTTGCTAAACTTTAAAACTAAACAATTTAGTCTATTTGAAACTAATAACATGAAATGGAAAATAAAAAGCAAAGTTTAAAATTTTAAACTTTTTCCCAAACTTAAAATTAACATTGTCCTCAATATTAAAAACTAAAGAAGAAAAGTCAAAAATACTCTCTTGGGTAGCGAAGATCCTTCGATCTTCCTCTTCATCAACATTATATCCAAAGTTGTTGGGAGGATCCGTTAAGGTGACAAAAACCTAAATAGGAAAAAGAATAAAAAACTAACTAATGAGAAAATATAAAAAAAATAACTTCAAATAGAAAGAGTAAGAGTTTTAAAAACTTGGGTTGCCTCCCAAGAAGTGTTTCTTTATAGTCACAAAGTTAACTAGAGCACCCCATTTTTCAGTTCATCATCCACAACATATGGTTTGAGGCTTAATCCATTAACCATAAGTGCTCTAGTGGCCTTACTTTCTATCTATGTTATCCCACACGAGTAAACCTTGATCACTTTAAAAGGACCCAAACATCTTGCCTTTTGTTTCCATGAGAAAAGTTTGACAAGGGAATTAGAGAGTAAAAGTTGTTGTCCAACCTCAAAATCAAGACAATTGGAAAGTGGTGGACGATGCCCTTTATGCGATTGCTTGCTTTTGATATATGGAAGTGGTGGCTTTAACTCAAAGGTTAGGCTTTGGTCACTTAAAGGTGGAGAAATAAGCTTACCCTTATTCTCATCAACCAAATCCACTCTATAACAAATAACTAAAGAGGCATGATGTGTAATAAAATTGAAAATATTAAATTCAACTACCTCTTCTCCAACTTTAAAAGTTATCTTACCTGTAGTCGCCAAGAAAAGACGTCCCAAGATTAGAGGAATTTCCACATCCTTTTCCATCTCAAGCACAGTAAGTCCACTAGAATATAAAGATGCCCAACTTTAACCAACACATTCTCTATAATCCCAACGAAGTGTTGAATTGTTCTCTCTACTAACTACAAAGAAACAGTAGTAGGTTATATCTCATTAAATCCAAGTTTCATGGCAACAGACAAAGGCATTATTGAAACACTAGCACCCAAATTACATAAAGCTTTAGAAATTTTAAAACTACAAGGAATAGAAAAACTCCCTAGATCCTTAAGCTTTGGTAAAAGCTTGTTCTGGATAATAGCACTACATTCCTCAACAAGTACCACTCTCTCATACTCACCCAATTTTCTCTTCTTTGTCGAGATATCTTTAAAAAATGTAACATATGAAGCCATTTGCTTAAATGCTTCAACAATAGGGATGTTAATGTGGAGCTTCTTGAACACCTCTACAAATTTTTGAAATTGATTGTCTAACTTTTGCTTCTAGAAATGCTAAAAAAGAGGATGAGGGTGTGTTGCCTGTGCATCCTTGAGCTGCTCTTACTTGTCTGACTTTTCGACTTCTGATTCATTCTCAACTAGCTTCTCTTAAGGCATTTTTTGCCTACTACCATTGCCAACCTTTTTCCCACTTTGAAGGGTTATTGCCATACAAAGTTCCTTGCTTTCCCTTTCTAGGATTAGATTTAGTATTACTAGGTAAGGTCCCTTAAGGGTTATTGTTGACAGCATTGGCTAATTGGCCTACTTGAGTCTCAAGATTTTTCTATGAAGCTGCTTGACTATGAATAAGGGCATCTATCTTAGCCATATATAGTATGAGCAGCTCTTCCATATACAATTTATTTTCTTGCACTAAGAGTTTAACTTGTTATGGAAAACTTAGAGCATAATTCGATCTCAAAGCTGACAAAAGACCATAATTGGTCCCCTAAGAGAAGTTGGGGAGATTCTTTCACCTTAGATTGTGTGTGTTTGCGTACGAGTTGTTTTGCTGATTGTTCCCTACCAACTACACTGACTCGGTACTCCTATGACACTGATCGCTCGAGTGTCCCTCACCACAATAATCACAAATAATAAAGGAACTCCGTACTAAATGGACTTTCAAGGAATCAAATTTTTTAAAGAGTGTGGCTACCTAAGCAGTCCAAGCATTAATGGAATGCAGCTTGTGACCACTCGCTACCCTCCTTAGCAAGGCCTTATCAAAATGCCATTAATAATTGTTTGATGTCATCTCTTCCAACAAGTCATAAGCATCATCAATCGAATTTGCCATGAGAACAGCACCAGTTACAGCATCAATTGTAGTCCAAATTGGATTCAGCAACACATTATAAAATGTTTGCACTTGAAGCCATTTAGGTAAACCATGGTGTGGACATTTTTGAAGCAAGTCCTTATACCTCTCCCATGCTTCATACAATGACTCAAAGTCCAATTGTGTGAAAGAAATGATATCATTCCTCATCTTAGCTATCTTAGCGTGGCAAAAAACTTGGCTAGAAACTTCTGTGCAAGGTCGTTCCAAGTAATGATGGAGTTAGTGCAGAAAGAGTTTGTCACAGCCCAAATCCCAAGCCATGACCGACGCATAGACCCAATTGGCATAGTCCACTGGGCCCAAGCAAGCTTGTCTATGTAAACTTGTTCATTAGACACTCTGTTCCTCATTTACCTCTAAAGTTCTTAATTCATAGTTTTCAAAAATAATTTCTTCTCAAGAATAAATCATGGTAACCGAACATATACCATTCACAAAATAATATTTCCATTTGCTAACTTGTGGCGACATTATCATGCAAACCAAACATACAATGTTTACAACAAATCTCACGAATTACATTTAAATAACCATATACACATACAAAAGACCTTGACTATCAGTGGAGTGACTCTAGCGTGGGTACTATCATGGAGTGTCTTGGTAAACCTACCACACGATGAACAGGAGGAAGCACCTCTACCTAGGATCCAACTACCTTCGAACCTGAAAACTAAAACATAAAGTTGAAAAGAATGAGTATAAACCCAGTGAGTGAACATAGGAAGGGAACAAGCAAACGATATGGAAAGTTTTCGAAAACATGATGCACTCATTTTAAAACCATGCAATTTGTATATCATAAACAACTCGATACCATGTTAACGTTTAACTCATTTCAAAACACTTAGGAAATTCAACTTTCAATAATCAATGCAATCACATTTCATTTTCCAAACATCCTTGGTCTACGGGGCAGGTACGCAGGTAGCTAAGAATTCATGTATACATTTTGTGTATATATATATATATATATATATATATATATATATACAAACATTCATCAAATATATCAAGATCATTCCCACACTACTCAACATGGCTCAACACATACAACTACCAGCTCATCAGCTCATGTGCACTCTCACACTGCACATAGCTAGAATCATCATGTGCACTCCCATACTGCACATGGCAAATATCATGTACACATACAACTGTCGGCTCATCAGGTCATGTGCAGTCCCACACCACACATAGCTAGAATCATCATGTGCAGTCCCACACCGCACATGGCAAATATCATGTACACTCTCACACCACATCATCACCGTCACGTGCACTCCCACACCGTACACCAACGGCACTGTCACGTGCACTCCCACACCGCACATTCACGGTTTTAGTTATCATACAACATTATCATTCAAGGCATAACATACATATCCACATAATATAGGAACACACGGTTGCATTATATTACTCATTTTACAGCATAAAGACGTTTCATCAAGGGCTTTTTTGTTCTTCGAGTGCAGTACTTTCATTTGATAAAAATTTTGGCCACCTTTCGATCAGACATGGGCAAAGTGATAAACATCAAAGTTTTAGCCCTACCTCTTACCTTTCTAATGGTTCAAAAAACATGTAATTTGGACTTCTATAGTGGGATATATGGTTGAAAAACCAAAACATATGCAAATAGAGCAACAATCCATTATGCACCTTTCTTCACCAATTGAAATTATTTTTGATCATACTTCTATAAAAACATAAAATAAATATAAATAACGTAAAACTAACATTATTAACTTAAAATAAACATTCAAATATAAATTAAACTAAACTAATAAAATAAATAAATAAAAGTACCTAAATTCGATCCTAAATCTAGTCCAACTTAGACTAATTAGGTATTTAATCCCCATTAAATATATGAATTTGATGCACTCATCGGTCTACCTCTAGTTACGCGTCTATGGAGGTCGAGGTTTCACAAAGTTCAACCAAACCTTAGCTTTATCCCTCAGCAAGAAAGGAAACAACCTCAATCGAATGGTGTGATCACTAACTCCATTGTGTTTGAAAGTGTCACAAATCTCCAAGAAGTTTGAAATATGAGCGTTTGGGTCATCATTTGGGTGGCCTCCAAATTGCACAAACATTTAGATCATTTGAATGACGACTGGCTTAATCTTAAAATTGTTGGCTTGAATTACTGACCTCTGAATACTAGAATGAAGACTTGTACCAACAAAATTGCATAACCCCTAAAAAACCAATTATTTGCTGCTACATGCTCTTGCACTTGTTGTTCTCTAGGGTTTTCAGCCATGGCTTCCGAATGATTGGAGTCTTGTGAATTTTGTCTCAAAAGTCTCCTAAAAGTCTTCTCAGTTTTCAAATCACAAAAGACAATTTCCAAGCTACTTACCCTTCTCATACACTTGGAAAAAAGTACCTAAAAATAAAAAGAAACAAAACTTGAATTAAGACTAGCTTGAATTCCTATTAATATTTGCAAAAGAAACTAAGAACAACTGCCCCACAACAGCGTCAAAAACTTGTTGCTTCTAGACTACCAATAAATTTCCTTTAGAGATTTTCATAATTTAGCAAGGAATTCATGCAAATGCATGTCGTCATCAACAAGCAACATAGTGATAAGAAGGGTTGTCAATCTCACAGGGAGTTGATTCAAACTCTATGCTAAGTATTAAAATTGAAACAAGCTAATTTTATCCAAGTACCCAAAATTCTAGAAATGATTAAAACTAAATCTAAGTTACCAGTCTAAACTAGTAAATCACAAACCAAAATTGATGTAAAAGCAATGGTGTAAAAGCCTAGGATTATGGGTTCAATTAGTGTTTCATTTGGATGCATGATTGGCTAATTACACATTTCGATGGAAAATTATTGCTAGTCTAGAATCCTTAAGCATATACGATTCTTCGTCGAGATATTGTACAATGGCCTAACTTAATTAAATCTCTATATGTCTATGGTAATTTAACTAAGCCAGATTCCTAAGGTATAGTGTGAAACTTCAATCTTCATACACATGTGACGGAGGTAGACAAGATGATGCAAATTAGGGGGTAGTTCTGTTATTTTCTTGGTGAGCTCCTAGAAGTGGGTTTTCTAATATTATTAAGGTCTAAGTAGGCCTAAGGAATAAATGATGATGTATATAATAATGAAATAAATGAAGAAAATAGAAATAATGATAATTTCCACAGTAAGGGTAAAATGGTCATTTTGGACCTCAAGTCTAAATTTTTAAGTTTTCATGAACTCAAGTACCCTTAATCTATTATGGACCTTTTCTTAGTGTTAAAAGAGTAAAAGGTTGAGCCAAAAGGAAGAAAAAGGAAAAGTCAACTCTGTAATGGCATTTTTGTAAATAAGTGAAACTTTAGTCAACTCTAGGATAATTATCTCATTTTTTTCAGTACTCTCTCTTTACTTCAAGCAGTTTATTCTTTTTCTTCCCGTCCTTCTTCCTAACTAAATGTTTTCCATCTTCCATGGAAGCCATCCCTTGAAACCTCCATAACTTTCTCAAAGTAACTTCAATTCTCATGCTTTAGTACCTTTTTTCATAGGATTCTTTATGCTCTTTCACTTCTACACCTCAAGAACCCTCAAGAGTCTTTCCTCAATACTTCCTCTCACTAGTTGGATGTTTTAGAGAGAGAGAGAGAGAGAGGCTTTCCAAATAGCTTGATGAAAACTCTTAAAAAGGAATTCAACTACAAATTCACCAAGGTGAGTATTGAGTTAAGGTTGATTTTTAGGTTGCTGATGATGGTCAATAATTAAATTGTAGACTATTTTATTTCTAAAGGTTATTTATTTATTTCTAGTGTGAATAAATAGGCAATCAAATGGTACTTGGAAGCTAGTTAGGAATAACTAGCAAAACTTGATTTAGGAAAATAACTTGTGGAATAATATTCATGTCAATTGAGTTAGTGTGATGCTATTGTGTGTGATAGGTTCCCACGGGACCCCACATCTCCACTTGGAGCATTAGTGGAAGTTGGAGTCTATTAAAGAACCAACAAAGACAAGTGAGCGAACTTGCATTAAAATGTTTTGGGATAAATGCATATGTATTTGGTGAATCACTTGAAATATTTTATTGAACTTTTCTCTAAATATGCATGGGAACAAGCCCTTGATGAAACATTTTTTTATGATGTGAAATGTATAGTGTGATGAATTATGTGTTCCTTTATTACGATGATATGTATGTTATGCCTTGAATGATAATTTTGTGTGATAATTATAACCATGCGTGTGCGGTGTAGGAGTGCACATGACGGTGCCGGTAGTGTGCGGCGTGGGAGAGCACATGCCGATGATATATGCCATGTGCGGTGTGGGAGAGCACATGATGATGATATATGCCATGTGCGGTGTGGGAGTGCACATGACGGTGATGGTGAGGTGCGGTGTGAGAGTGCACTTGATGATGATATTGTAATGTGCGGTATGGGAGTGCACATGAGTCGGGGAGAGCCGGGGTGATGCCGATAGTTGTATATATGTCAAGCCCAGCTCTACAATATGTTTATTATGCCATTCCTACATAAGAATGCATGTTTGCTTACTTGGGTACCTTGAAAATCGTTAAAGGATGACAATATACCAAATGGTACAATTAAGTTAAATTAAGCCTCGAACTAGTCAAAATAAAAATTTTAAGATGAAATTGAGAATTTTAAAACCCCAGAATGACTTAAAATGGTGATTCAAAGTTCGAGGATTGATTTGGAGTCAAATTGAAATTTCATGACCTAGGGGCAAAATGGTCATTTTGCCACCCGAGGTTAAAATTGGAATGTTGGAAGAAGTTTTTGATCAAGATTGACTATTTAGAACATAATTTGTGTTTGAGAAGTGAAGAATTTTAATTTCGGCATTTTTTCGAGCATAGGGGTAAAATAGTCATTTTGCCACCCTAGGGGCAAAATTATAATTTTACACCACCCAACACTTGTCCAGCACATGAATTTTACCCAATATTATCATGGATAATTGACGAAATTTAAGCGGTGGAGAGAGATTGCTTAATGGGTAAGTATGACACATGGACCAATGGAATGGTGACATGTGTCAAATTCTCATCAATTTATTATTTTCCTTATAAATTAGTACAAAATCAGCCCATTTCTCTTCATATGGCCGACCAAAGCAAGAACAAAGGAAGAAAAGAAAGAACAAGAACCCTAGGGTGAAAATTCAAGAGAAAATTTGGTGGATTTCAAGGAATCAAGCAATCAAAGGTAAAATTTCTTGATTTTGACTTGTGATCTACCTTTCCCATACATTCTTTTGCATTTTTCATGGTTTAATCACATGATTTCATGATGGGTATCTTGCTGGCTAAACACTTAGCGAGAGGTTTTGATCCTTGATTTGGTTAGATTTCAATGTATTTTAGTGTTTTTAGTTGATTGGTGATGTGTAGCATGAAAATCAAGCAAGAAAAATTCATGTTCTTCCATCACCCATCATTGGCCGAATTCTCCATGTGGAATATTGAGGATGATTTTGCCACATTTCAAGTTATTTAATTTGTGCTTGATGATTTGGAGAATTGGAAGAAAAATGGAATTATTTGGAGTTAAATTGGACATATTGGCCAATTAATTGGGTGATAGATCGAATTAGGCCAATACCGTTTCATTTAGGTACATAATTGAATTTGTGTAGAACACCGTGTTTAGATGATAATCTGAACAATTTACATTCCATTTCATGCATTAGTATAGAGCTTGAATTGGTTTTATAACAATTTAGCACAAATTTAGTAAATGGCTTATTCTGTGTCACGACCCGAAACCTCCCTCGGGCCCATGACAACCGCCGCGATGTCCCGATTGATACTCATTACCTTGAATATCAATCAAAACCCCGCAAGGCTTACATATCAGTTTTAAACAATTTTCAGTTGTTTCTGGCTCAAGTAAATCAAAAGACAAAAATATAGCATTTTTATATAAAACAATATTTATAGAAACACGTGTAAGTAATCTTTTGTAACTTAGAAGTAAAATAAATTCATACATACAATAATTTACAAAGTTATAATGTACAATAATAATTATAATGACCAGTGGCCCATAAATACACCAAGTGTTGGTGATAGTAACCTACTGTCTGTGTGATAGAGGGGTCAACTGGAATCCTCGACAAAGTCGGGTATCTACAAGCTACCACAAGCCTGAAAATTTGGAAAGGAGGTGGGTGAGATTTTGCAATCCCAATGAGTAAACAGACATTATCATAAATATCTAAAGGCGAGTAACATGGAGGCAAGTTTAAACAACAAATTACAAACCATTTCATAAGGTTTTCAATTTATTTCTTAAACCATAAAATATTTGTAATTTACCAAAACAGTTGTTAAGGCTTATAACTTTTATCAAAAACAAGGCTCAAGCCAAAACTAGTCCTCGGGGATACCTTGGCCAAGGCATCTAATCGAGTCCGCCAAGGTTGTTAAGATATTCACATGTTAAACACATGTTAGTTTTAAAAACAAGCCTTTCCTTAGCGTTGGCCGAGTTACACATTCACGTGGCGGTTCGACGTGAAGTGAGCTCTAACACTACCTCAGGAGTTACCCTTTTCGCCTCTACAACTGCAGTAACTATATAACCGGGTTTACCGTGCCCCTCTAATAGGTAGTCCGCAGAAACCCGTCACTGTAGTGACTAAACCCACCAATTTTAATAAAATTTCGACAGTATAACGTGGCTTTTATTTATTTACCCAGCCTGCATAGTAAAAGACAACTTACATAAATTCCCAATGCAATTATAAAATATAGCCACATATACTCATATATCATAAGCCATTCATAGGAAAATATATTTTTCAAGACAATTGGCAGCCTCCAATTACTCAATTTTATAATCAAAACTTTCTTATTCCAGAAAATCAAGACAATATATTTATTTGTCACATTTATTTCTAAAACATAAAAAATCCCATTTTAATCTCATTTTTGTTTCATAAAATCCATGAAGAGCATTTACAAATAAACTCTAGATAATTTACAAGAATAATAGGTTTACTCACCGTTTGTACAAATTAAATGTTTTCTAGGTGCCCCGATCACTGTTCGTCGGGTAGGACTTCCTTGCCTTTACCGGAAGGCTCTCCTCCTAGACACATTGCAAAAATTTCACAATTTACCACATTGATGCTAAATCACTATATAATTGACTTAAATCCTATACTAATGCATGGTATGAAATGCAATAGCCTAAAACGGCTTAAACGCAGTATTAACCTATTTTTGGCACTTTACCCAATAAATTGCTAACGCGCTCTATTTTAGCTCTAAATTGTCCCATTTTCTCTCCTACATTTCTAACCATTAAATATCAGCCAATAATCCTCTAAAATTACTAAAATCAGCTCACTTTTCTCCTTGAAAAATTCGGCCAAAAATGGGACATTAACTAGGTAAATTTTCCACTTTGTTTTTCTATCACATTTAACCATTTTCATCATTTTCTCTTCATTTCTCTTAGAATAAAAATCAGTTCTTCGTTATTGTACATCATTGAAGATTCTGCCAAGGGTGGGTATTGTGAAAATTTCATGCTTTCTTGCCCAATTTGATTTCTATACACATTTAACTAACTAAAACTATCAATTTAACTAAAAATCAAAACATAAAAATTTCAAATTCCTCCCCCTTGAAATTTGGCCAGCCCTTGGTATCACTTTTTGATCTCTCTCCTCAAGCATGCTAGATGGAAACAAAGGCATAAGAAAGGTAGAAATCAAGCTAAAGTCGAAAAATCTTATCGTTAGACGCGTAAACTGACGAAAAACGCGAATTCTCCTTTGAATTTTCTAGTTTTCCATTGGTTTTTCTCTTTTCTTCCTTTCCTCTCTATTTTCTCTCTTGTTCTCTCCTTATGGCTGGCCATCACCTGATGTGGGGATTAAATGTGTTGACTTTCCTTTTAAAAAATGTTAAATTATTAAAAGTGCCATGTGTCACTTTCCCATTGGCCCGTTTTTCAAATTTCATCCTTTAAACTTCAATTTTTCACCACTTAGAATACCATAGTTATTCATACCAAAAATAAATAAATCCTATAATTTTGACAAGTTTTGGGTGGTGAAAATTACGATTTTTACCTTGAAGCGACAAAATTACCGTTTTGCCCTATATTTCGAAAATTGCCGGAATTGAAATTTTTTACTTTCTATCATTAAATTATACTCCAAATGGTTAATCTTGATCAAAAATTTCACTCCATGATCAAATTATTATCTTAGGTGGCAAAATGACGATTTTGCCCCTAAACATTAAAATTTTCAATTTTTTCCCAAATAAATCCTCATACTCCGAACAATCATTTTTAGTCATTCCTGGACTGTAAAATATTAAATTTCATCCTACGATTCTTATTTGAACTACTTCGAGGTTAAATCAACTCAAGTGTACCGTTAGGTACAATATCGGGTTTCGCCTATTCTTAGGAACTTTCCTAGCGTAATAACATGCTACTCAGTGCATGTATGTCATGACATGTGTTTGTAGGGTCGGGTTTTACAATTCTACCCCCCTTAAAATAAAATTTTGACCTCAAAATTTCACTTACCAGATTCGACAAATAGATCCAAGTATTGGTTCCTCATCTGATGCTATACTTCCCATGTCATTTCCTCCATTCGAGCACTTTTCCACAACACTTTGACCATTGAAATACTCTTGTTCCTCAATACTCGATCCTTTCGATCCAAGATACTCATAGGTTGCACCTCGAACTTCAAATCGTCATGCAACTCGATCGGAGGTGCTTTGAGGATGTGAGAGGGATCTGGTACATATTTCTTAAGCATGGAGACATGGAAAATGTTGTGGATCCGATCTAACTCCGAAGGTTGTTCTAACCGATAAGCCACTGGTCCAATTCTCTCAATGATTCGGAATGGTCCAATATACCTCGGGTTACGCTTTCCTTGCTTCGCAAATCGAATCGTACCTTTCCACGGAGAAACCTTAAGAAAAACTCTATCATCGATCTCAAACTCCAAGTCTTTTCTCCGTTTATCTGCATAGCTCTTCTGCCTATCCTGGGCTACCTTTAACCTCTCTCGTATAACCTTAATCTTGTCATTAGTTAGATCGATCAATTCCACACTAACTAACTTTCTTTCACCCATTTCATCCCAACAAAGTGGAGTACGACATTTCCTTCCATATAAAGCTTCGTACGGTGCCATACCAACGCTAAACTAGAAGCTGTTATTGTAAGCAAATTCCACTAACGGCAAGTGTCTATCCCAACTCCCAAGAAAATCCATGACATAAGCCCTCAACATATCCTCCATAGTCTGGATAGTCCTCTCTGACTTACCATCCGTCTATGGGTGAAAGGCAGTGCTAAATTTCAATTTGGTTTCGAGAGCTTCTTGAAATTTTGACCAAAATCGAGAAGTGAATCGAGGATCTCGGTCTGACACTATAGAAACGGTAACTCCATGTAGCCTCACAATCTCATCTACATAGAGTTGAGCTAGCTTCTCAATAGAGTATGTACTATGGACAGCTAAAAAATGAGGGGACTTAGTCAACCGATCTACGATCACTCAGATCGCATCCTTTCCCCTCTGTGTCCGTGGTAATCCCAAAACAAAATCCATAGTTACATGCTCCCATTTCCACTCGGGAACTGGTAAAGACTGAAGTGTACCTGCTGGCCTCTGATGCTCCGCCTTAACTTGCTGACATACGAGACACTTTGCTACAATTCTACTAAGTCTCGCTTCATACCTAGCCATCAATAATTCTCCCTGATAGTTCTATACATCTTGGTGCTTCTCGGATGTAATGCATAGGCAGATGAATGGGCTGCTTTCATGATTGCCTGTCTCAGCTGGTTTCCCTCAAGAACACAAACTCGATCTCTAAACATCAAGACGTTATCCTCTCCGAATCTAAACTCACTGACTCCCCTATCGGTCAATTTTTGAATTTCTTTTCTTAACTCTTCATTAGACCTCTGAATGTCCTTGATCTGATTTAGTAATGAAGGTCGCACAATGAAGTTTTCCAATAAGGATCCATTCTCACCATTTCTCAACTAGACCCCAAGAGATTTCATATCTAATAATGCTGGAAAATAACAACTCTGAAGTGCAACTAAAGATGATGAAGACTTACGATTTAAGGCATCAACTACAGCGTTTGCCTTTCCCGGATGATAGTCTATCACCAAGTCATAATCTTTTATCAACTCCAACCATCGCCTTTGCCTCAAATTAAGCTCCTTCTGAGTGAGCAAATATTTTAAACTCTTGTGATACGTAAATATCCGACAATGCTCACCATACAAGTAATGCCTCTAGATTTTTAAAGCAAACACCATAACTGATAACTCCAAATCATGGGTAGGGTAATTTGCTTCATGCCTCTTTAGCTGTCTAGAAGCATAAGCCACAACTTTTTCATCCTACATCAGTACGCACCCCAACCCCAACTTTGAGGCATCACTATAAACTACAAATCCCTTACCACTCACAGAAAGTGTTAAAACGGGAGTGGAGGTTAACCGGTTCTATAGCTCCTAAAATCGATTCTCACAAACATCATCCCACTCAAACTTAACTCCTTTACGAGTTAGATAGGTCAAACGAGTTGCTATTAAGGAAAACCCCTGAACAAACCTCCGATAATAATAGGCTAATCTGAGGAAACTACAAATCTCTGTCACCGTCTTAGGTTGCTCGCATTGTAAAATTGCCTCTATCTTCTTAGGATCAACATATATTCCAGCTCCCGATACTACGTGTCCCAAGAATACCACTTCCTATAACCAAAACTCACACTTCAAAAACTTTGCATACAATTGTCTTTCCCGCAAAGTCTGTAATACTATACGCAAGTGGGTAACGTGCTCATCATTATCTCTCGAGTAAACCAGGATGTCATTAATGAACACAATAACAAACTTGTCCAAGTAAGGGCGAAACACCCTGTTCATGAGATCCATAAAAGTTGTCGGTGCGTTAGTTAACCCGAAAGGCATGACCAAGAACTCATAATGACCGTACCGAGTCCTGAATGCTGTCTTGGGTACATCTTGTTCTTTAATCCTCAACTGATGATACCCAGACCTTAGATCAACCTTAGAAAACACTGTAGCTCCCTGTAATTAATCGAAAAGATTATCAATCCTCGACAACGAATACTTGTTCTTAATGGTCATTCTGTTAAGCTATCGGTAATCTATACATAATCGAAGTGCACCATCTTTTTCACAAATAAAATCGGTGCTCCCCACGGAGATGTACTAGGGCATATAAAACCCTTGTCCACTAACTCTTTCAACTATACTTTCAACTCCTTCAACTCTGCCGGAGCCATTCTATATGAAGGAATAGAGATAGGGGCAGTACCTGAAAGTAAGTCAAAGGTGAATTCGAACTCACGATCGAGAGGAAGTCCCGATAATTCATCAGGAAATACATTAGGGAACTCACTTACTACGGGTACATTCCCTAACTTAGGTTCTTCCCTCGATATATCAATCACGTGAGCCAAGTATGCCGGATATCTCTTTCGCACAAATTTCAAAGCTTTGAGGATCGAGATTACACAAAACGGTAATACTCGACGCTCCCCCGTAAATATAACTTCTGCTCCCTCTAAACTCTGGAGAATCACTTCTTTCTTAAAACAATCCACCTTTGCTCGATGAGTGGATAACCAATCCATACCCAAGATCAAATCAAAGTCCCGAATCTCCAAAGGAATTAAATCACCCATAAATTTTTCTTCCCCAACTTTAATACCACAGTCTCTATAATACGTATTTCTTACTAACCGTTCGCCTAGAGGAGTATGCACTATAATCTCTTCCTCTAATAGTGACAGGTTCCTATCTAAGAATGATGCAAATGATATGCTCACGTATGATCTATTGGAGCCCGAATCTATCAAAACATGTGCATCTCTATCAAAAACAATCATAGTACCTGTCACTGTAAAAACCTTGGTTGAAATCTAGGGCTGCGGTCTGGAAGATGGTTGCTCTGGGGTATTACTCCCCATGCCTGACCGTATTATTAGGCCCTGTCTGGACTGTGATCCCGAAGTGCCTCTCCGCGGTATACTAGAATGAGTCGGAGAAGTAGAAGTAGTTACTATACCGCATCTCAACTGAGGACAATCTTTCTTGATATGCCTCTGTTGGCTGCATTGAAAACACTTTATAGGCTGTCTACAAGACCCAACATAAAATCCTCCATAATTACGGCATCTGTCCAATCTTCCTGAAGTCCCCCCCTGACTACTCATCACTGGCCAATCAAGTCTAGAAGATCTCGGCTGTGACTGCTAAGATGGAGGTCTAGTGGATGCCACAAACGTTGAGGTATTACTTCCTGCAGTAGATGTCGAATCTCTACCTCTCTTTGAAGACTGACTTGGGCCCATGACAACCGCCGCGATGTCCTAATTGATACTCATTACCCGAAATACCAATCGAAACCCCACAAGGCTTACATATCAGTTTTAAACAATTTTCAGTTGTTTTTGGCTCAAGTAAATCAAAAGACAAAAATATAGCATTTTTATATAAAACAATATTTATAGAAACACGTGTAAGTAATCTTTTGTAACTTAGAAGTAAAATAAATTCATACATACAATAATTTACAAAGTTATAATGTACAATAATAATTACAATAACAAATGGCCCATAAATACACCAAGTGTTTGCGATAGTAACCTACTGTTTGTGTGATAGAAAGGTCAACTGGAATCCTCGACAAAATAGGGTATCTATAAGTTACCACAGGCCTGAAAATTTGGAAAGGAGGTGGGTGAGATTTTAAAATTCCAATGAGTAAACAGACATTATCATAAATATTTAAAGGCGAGTAACATGGAGGTAAGTTTAAAGAACAAATTACAAACCATTTCATAAGGTTTTCAATTTATTTCTTAAACCATAAAATATTTGTAATTTACCAAAACAGTTGTTAAGGCTTATAACTTTTATCAAAACAGGGCTCAAGCCAAAATAGTCCTCGGGGATACCTTGGCCGAGGCATCTAACCGAGTCTGCCAAGGTTGTTAAGATATTTACATGTTAAACACATGTTAGTTTTAAAAACAAGCCGTTCCTTAGCGTTGGGCGAGTTACACATTCACGTGGTGGTTCGACGTGAAGTGAGCTCTAACAGTACCCTAGGAGTTACCCTCCTCGCCTCTACAACCGGAGTAACTATATAATCGGGTTTACCATGCCCTTCTAATAGGCAATCCACAGAAACCCGTCACTGCAGTGACTAAACCCACCAATTTTAATAAAATTTCGACAGTATAATGTGGCTTTTATTTATTCACCCAGCCTGCATAGTAAAAGACAACTTATATAAATTCCCAAGCAATTATAAAATATAGCCACATATACTCATATATCATAAGCCATTCATAGGAAAATATATTTTTCAAGACAATTGGTAGCCCTCAATTACTCAATTTTATAATCAAAAGTTTCTTATTTCATAAAATCAAGACAATATATTTATTTGTCACATTTATTTCTAAAACATAAAAAATCTCATTTTAATCTCATTTTCGTTTCATAAAATCCATGAAGAGCATTTACAAATAAACTCTAGATAATTTACAAGAATAATAAGTTTACTCACCGTTTGTACAAATTAAATGCTTTCTAGGTGCCCCGATCACTATTCGTCGGGTACGACTTCCTTTCCTTTACCGAAAGTCTCTCCTCCTAGACACATTGCAAAAATTTCACAATTTACCACATTGATGCTAAATCACTATATAATTGACTTAAATCCTATACTAATGCATGGTATGAAATGCAATAGCCTAAAACGGCTTAAACACGGTATTAACCTATTTTTGGCACTTTACCCGATAAATTGCTAACGCGCTCTATTTTGCTCTAAATTGTCCCATTTTCTCTCCTACATTTCTAACCATCAAATATCAGCCAATAATCCTCTAAAATCACCAAAATCAGCTCACTTTTCTCCTTGGAAAATTCAGCCAAAAATGGGACATTAACTAGGTAAATTTTCCACTTTGTTTTTCTATCACATTTAACCATTTTTTTATCATTTTCTCTTCATTTCTCTTAGAATAAAAATCAGTTCTTCACTATTGTTCATCATTGAAGATTCAGCCAATGGTAGGTATTGTGAAAATTTCATGCTTTCTTGCCCAATTTGATTTCTATACACATTTAACTAACTAAAACTATCAATTTAACTAAAAATCAAAACATAAAAATTTCAAATTCGTCCCCCTTGAAATTCGACCAGCCCTTGGTATCACTTTTTGATCTGTCTCCTCAAGCATGCTAAATGGAAACAAAGGCATAAGAAAGGTAGAAATCAAGCTAAAGTCAAAAATTTTTACCGTTAGACGAGTAAACGGACGAAAAACGCGAAGTCGCCTTTGAATTTTCTAGTTTTCCTTTGGTTTTTCTCTTTTCTTCCTTTCCTCTCTATTTTCTCTCTTGTTCTCTCCTTATGGCCGGCCATCACCTGATGTGGGGTTTAAATGGGTTGACTTTCCTTTTAAAAAATATTAAATTATTAAAAAGTGCCATGTGTCACTTTCCCATTGGCCCGTTTTTAAAATTTCATCCTTTAAACTTCAATTTTTCACCAGTTAGAATACCATAGTTATTCATACCAAAAATAAATAAATCCTATAATTTTGACAAGTTTTGGGTTGTGAAAATTACGATTTTTACCCCGAGGTGACAAAATTACCGTTTTGCTTGTATGTTTCGAAAATTGCCGGAATTGAAAATTTTCACTTCCTATCATTAAATTAGACTCCAAATAGTTAATCTTGATCAAAAATTTCACTCCATGATCAAATCATTTTATTAGGTGGCAAAATGACGATTTTGCCCCTGAACATCAAAATTTTCAATTTTTTCCCAAATGAACCCCCGAACTCCGAACAATCATTTTTAGTCATTCCTGGACTGTAAAATATTAAATTTCATCCTACGATTCTTATTTGAACTATTTCGAGGTTAAATCAACTCAAGTGTACCGTTAGGTACAATATTGGGTTTCGTCTATTCTTAGGAACTTTCCTAGCGTAATAACATGTTACTCAGTGCATGTATGTCATGACATGTGTTTATAGGATCGGGTTTTACATTGTGCATTACGTCTAGGTGGTGAGTATTCTGGCAAAAGTAAAGAGATAGTACCCGAGGATCAAGAATCGGAGTACTCGAAATTCGACTCTCGAAAGAGTGAGTAACCTTACTATCGTCTTAATAATCTAAAGTGGTTTTTATGTGATTTTGAGATTTTATGAAAAATGAGTTTAAATGGTAAATCTTTATGTTTTATAAAGAAAATGTGTTTAAATGAAATGATTTTATAAATTATCTTGAAAGTGAATGATGGCTTTGAAAATAGAGTAATTGGAGACCATTTGATGAATTGTGAATTTATGGTTCTAATTGATTGGCTTATGGCAATATTGGCATGAATGGCTGAATTGGTATTTGTGTTATAAATATATAAACTGTTGTTTGCCTTGGTAGGCTAGATAATGATAAAATTACCATGTCATGCTATTAAATTTTATCGAATTGGTGGGTTATTGGTTAATCGCTACAGTGGATGGGTTTCCGTGGACCAGCCTATTAGAGGGGAATGGTAACCCTATTATATTCTTACCTCAGTCGGAGAGGCGTATAGGGTAACTCCCGAGGTACACTTTTAGAGTTCACTTCATACCAAACCACCACGTGAGGATGAACTCAGCCAACGCCAAGGAACGGCTATGTTTTTAAAATAAAAATATGTTTATGTTTATATGAAATTTTTAACAGCCTTGGCGGACTTGGTTAGGATAGCCCTCGACCAAGGTATCTTTGATAACTGAGTATGAAAATGATTTTGGCAATAGCCAAAGTCTTAAGAAATTCATAAGCCATGTTGATTACTCGATTTATATGAATTGATTATATTTGGTTGAAATGAGTTGAAATGTGATAAATTACAGTATGACGATCTATTTTAATTTGTCTCCATTTACTCAGCTTTAGATATTTTAGATGGTATTTGTTTACTCACTGAGATTATATAATCTCACCACCCTCCTTTCCAACCATTTCAAGCTCAGAATAGTCAGTAGATAGCTCACTTTGTTGAGGGCTACAGTTGGACTTACATCCTCAAAAACTGTAGGTTTACCGCTTTTGATACTTTTGGTCATTCGTGGGCCCACGTGTCACTGTAAATTAAATTTTATACATTGATTATCTGTATTACAATATGTATGAATTTATTTAGCTTTTACGCTACAAAAATTATTTACCGGTGACTCTATAAATATTGTTTTATAAGAAAATAGAATATTTTATTGAATATTTTTATTATATTCAAATAGTCATAATTTCATTTTAAATGAAGGTTTTAGACGTTTAAACTTATTTTTGATTATGAATTATGTGTTTTATACTTGCATACTACATTTTTGGTTGGTTTCGCAATTTTTGGGAAAAAATGATAAAAATGTCCCTATGAGACAGAAATCATTTTTTTATTGATTTAAATTGGAAATAGTTTATAATCTCTCAAAACATGATACTTAACAACTATTGCTCACAGAGGAAATAAGAAACTGATATTAAAGCCTTACGGGATTTCGGTTGATATTCCAAGTAATGAGTGTCGATCGGGACACCGCGGCGGTTGTCACGAGCTCAAGGGGAGTACCGGGTCGTGACAATATATGTTTATATATGTTATATAGAGGTTACATAAATAAAATGTGATTGTATTGAATGTTGAATGTTAAAAATTGTTAAATATTTTTAAATTGAATTTCATTGCAGCAAAAATGGATTTTCATTGTGACAAGAATTCTTCTAACTTAATTGTCTAGATTTTTGCTGCAACGAAATTCATTCTTGCTGCTATGAGAAACTCTCAAGTGCTAGGGGCTTGACCTAGTCCAGATTTTCATTGCAGCGAGAAACTCTCGGGTGGTTGGGTAAAATGCTTGTCCAGGATTTCGCTGCAGCGAGAAACTCTCTGGTGGTTGGTTCAAAATTTTTACCCTTAATTTCACCGCAACGAAATTTCATGGCTTTTCTCTATAGTGAGATTCACTCTGCCATGCTTGCCTTGCTTGGATTCTGCCGTAATTTTTGCTCTTTAACTTCATTGTTGATCATGGATCTTTCAATACTAAGGCACTAAATAATCAAGGGTTGAATTAAGGGGTTTTAATATGAAATTAAACTAAATTGTATTGTTTTCAACATAAGTGCATCATGTTTTCTAAAACTTCCCATATAGTTGCTTATTCCCTTCTTATATTCTCTCACTAGGTTTATACTCACTCTTTTTAACTTCATGTTTTCAGATACGGAGGTAGTTGGGACCTAGATTGAGGTGGCCTCTTCTATTCGCCTTTTGTTAGGTATCGTGGCATTCAGTGGCTGTACCTTCACCTAAAGTCACTCCGCTGGAAGTTAAGAGTCTTTTTGCTTGTGTATATGTACATGTGATGTAAATCACTAAGATGCATGTTATAATCAAAATATGTATACTTTGAATTATGGTACCACTATGAGTTGGCAATGGATGACATTATTTTTAGATAATACAAATGTAAATATTTGGTTGTCATATTATATTATTGAAATACTTATAGTTAAGAATTACAAAATGTGACTGTGGGAATGAGTGATGAAATAATGGATAGGACTACATAAAGAGGCTTACTTGGGCTTAGTGGGCTATGCCCATTGGGCCTTTGCGTCGATCATGACCCAAAAGTTGAGCTGTGACATATAGGTTCTAACAATTGACTATATCTGGAAAATAGGTGTATATCTACCTTACTTGCAAATCACCCAATCAATTCTCAAGTGTAATGAGCATATATTACCCAAATCAATGTTTATTTAGACTAATTGTCTCAAGTAATCTAAAAATCCAAACTCGTTTCATTGGTGATCAACCAATAAAATGGCAAATAAATTCATATTTGAATAAACATCAATAATTACATAAAAAGTATGTAATAACAAAGCACAATATCCAAACTGTTGGGTGAGGGCTTGTCACGACCCAAATTCCCGGGCCATCACAGACGCATAGGCCCAATGGACATAGTCCACTAAACCCAAGCAAGCCTATTAATCTGACATGTTCATCATTCCATCATAAACTACTAAGTCACATCTCATAACTTAGGATCAAAGTAATATTAAACAATGCCAACTCATACTGGCATACTGATTAAGTGTACATTGCCTACAGCATGTATCTTAATAATTAACATCAAGTTTGTCTATACATCTCAAAAAGAAGACTCGATTTCTAGCGGAGGGACTCGGACAAATGTACAGCTACTGAATGCCAAGACACCTACCAAAAGATGGATACAAGTCTACAAGGACACCTCGTCCTAGTTACCGGCTGCTTCATGATCTGAAAACATGAAATTGAAAACTGTGAGTATAAACCCAGTGAGTGAACAAGGAAGGGAACAAGCAACAATAAGGGAGAATTTAAAATCATGATGCACTTGTTTCAAAACAATGCAATTTAGTTCCATTCATATTAAAAACCCCTCATTAAGCCCTTAAATGATTAATCATTTGAAAATCATGAACTCATACATAACGAACCATTTGAAGAATGAAAGCTTCAATGATACGCAAGTAAGTCAAATACGACAACGAATCTTCATTGCAGCGATGTTGGGATAAAATTATTAGCCGAACGAGGGTTTCTCAACTAGCCGAGGGTTTCTCACTAAACCTCCTCATTTTAAACTTCACTCATTTAGTCCTTAATGTTGGAAGTCCATGCTCAGATATGGTAGCAAAGAAGTGAAAGATAGGGCAGCAATTAGACAAGATAGCAGACAAAAATAGAAAGTTTTTTGCTATACTGAGATTGAATCTCGCTGCAGTGAAATTGTAACCCAGAAATAGAAAGTTTCTCGCTGCAACGAGATTCATTCTCATTGCAGCAAAACTTTTAACCCAGAAACAAAAAGTTTCTCGTTGCAGCGAGAATGAATTTCGCTGTAACGAGAAGCTACAGTGTCATTCTCGCTGCAGCGAAAATGCATTCTCACTGCAGTGAGTTTTTGACTAGTCTACCCCTCCAAACTTGAGAGTTTCTCGCTGCAGCGAAAATGATTCTGGCTACAGTGAGAAATAGGGCACCAATAAAAAATTTACCCTTTTTCCCAAAGAAAAAGCACCTTGCTGAAATGTCCAAACCAACATGAAACGCATGACAATTTTCCAAGGTTTAACATGTCAAGTTTCACATGCATTACAACCATATACCATTACTCATTAATTTCCTATAACACACATATTTACATATGTGTATATGTATACGTTTACGCATCATTATCATGCACACCATCACATCATCATCATCACCAACTCATACGCACTCCCTACTCGCACATGGCTGGGTCATCACCGGGTTATGCTCACTTCCTACTTGCACATAACCGGGTCATCCTCGGCTTATGCACACTCCTTACTCGCACATAGCCGAGTCAATATAATTACACAACACTATATTCAAACATATATGTATATCAACATAATGCAGCCGCATAGAAATCCATAATAACCACATGTCATAACATAAACCATTTCTCAAGAGCTTGTTCCCAAGGCATTCATTTTTTAGAACAGTTGTATAAATCATTCAAACACTTTGTACAAAACGGTCACATTTCAAAAATGATTTTGATAGGCAATCCACTCATCGGTATATTGTTGAGCCTTTAGATGACTCCAATTCCCCTAGTTGTCCAAATGGGATGATGGGGCTTCCTTGAAACCTACCATCACATTAACATCACCATTATGTTAATTCACATACTATAAACCCTAAAAGCTATCTCTTAGCTAGCCTTCAATTGCCACTTTAAATGGCTATCTATGTTCACTATCTAAATCACTATAAAATGAATGAACATCCTCAATAATAAAACAGCTCATAATCTGAATTACTAGCCATTATCCATAGCTAAAAACCAAGCTTAGTGCATCACTCACCCTAAGGTTCCTTTGTAGTTGAATTCTCTTCCAATAGCTTCCAAACAAATGGTGTAATTCTCTCTTTCTCTCTCTAAAACACCCAACTAGTCAGACAAAGTATGAAAATAAGATTTATCAAGGGTTTTGAAGTGAGAGAGTGAAAGAATATAAGGGTTCTATTCATAAGGGCACAAAGGTATGAAAACTAGAGCTAGAGAGAGAAAATCATGCAAGCTCCATATCAAGCTTCCATGGAGGTTGAAAGCAACGTGAGATGGAAAAAGAAGAAGAAGACAAGTTGCTGGAAAATGGGAGAAGAAGCTGCTAGAAGAAAGATATTTATAGCCAATCTTATCCATTCCCTTGAAATTACCAAATTGCCCCTCCACCAATTAACTTACTCTCCTCCAACCCTTTATGAAAACTTTTTACTCTTTTGACACTGGGACAAGGTCCATAATGGTCTAGACATACTCGGGTTCATGAAAACTTAAAATTTAACCTAAGGTGAAAAATGACCATTTTGCCCCTACCGTGAAAATCATCAAAATTTTTGTTTCCTTTTTATTTTACCCCTAATTTCATCATCCATTTATTTCTTAGGCCTACTTAGGCCGTAATATTGTTTAAAATCTTACTTTTATGGGCTTATTAAGGAAATGACGAAATTACCCTTAATCAGGGATATCACGTATACTTCTTTTTACAAGTCTATATGGGTCAAGGTCTCACAAGGCTGATGTCACGACCCAAATTTTGGGCCATGACTAACGCATGGGCCCAATGGACGTAGTCCACTAAGCCCAAGCAAGCCTATTCATATGACATGTTCATCATTCCATCAAAGTTGCTAAATCACATTTCATAACTTCAAATCAAAATAATACTAAGCATTTCCAACTCGTAGTGGCATTACCAATCAAAGATACATGTATTGTCTAAACATACGTCTTAATAATTTACATGGAGTTTATCTATAAACAACAAAAGAGCACTTAACTTCCAGCGGAGAAACTCAGACGAATGTATAGCTACTGAATGCCGAGACACCTACCAAGGGTCGACTATACGAAGACACCTCGATCTAGTTACCAACTGCCTCTTGATTTGAAAACATGAAGTTGAAAACGGTGAGTATATACCCAGTGAGTGAACAAGGATGGGAACAAGCAACAACAAGGAAAATTTAAAGAAATCATGATGCATTTATCTTTAAAACAATGCAATTAGTTTAGCTCTTATCAAAACCCCTCATGTAAACCCTAAATAAGTAAATCACTTGATAAAAAGGTCCATGCTCAACAAATGATTTGAAGAGTGAAAACCTTAATAACCTTTATGCAAATTAAGTCAAGTAAACAATGGGTCCTCACTACAGTGGAAAGGCATTCTCCCTGCATCGAAGTTTGGATTCAAGTTATTAGCCGAACGAGGGTTTCTCAACTAGCCAAGGGTTTCCCACCAAACCTCCTCATTTCAAACTTAACTAATTAATTTCTTAATGATAGAAGTCCATGCTCAACTATGGTACCAAAGAAGTGGAAAATAGGATAGTAGCCAAACAAAATAAGGAGCAAAACAGAGAGTTGTTCGCTGCAGCGAAATTTTAGCCATAAAACAGAAAATTTTTCGCTGCAGCGAAATGCTACAGTAACTTTCTCGCTAGATTTCGGCCAGCGTTACCCCTCCAAACCCGAGAGTTTCTCGCTGCAGCAAGAAACAGAGCAACAAGAAAAAGTTTCCTTTCTTTCAAGAAAAAACCATCCTACTAACATGAAAAAAATCAATATGAAACGCATAATAACTCCCAAGTTCAACATGTAAGATTCACATGTGGAAAACCATATACCATACTCATGAACTTTCTACAACCCACATATCTATATATGTATATATATATATATATCCATCACCATGAACACCACCTCATCATCATCAACTCATGTGCACTCCCTACTCGTACATAGCTAGGTCAGCATCGGCTTATGCACACTCCCACTTGCACATAACCGGGTCAGCATCGGCTTATGCACACTCCCACTTGCACATAGCCGGGTCAATATCATCACATAACACACATTCGTATATATATATATATATATCAACAAAATGTAGTAGTGCATGAATCCATAATAGCCACATGTCACAACATAGATACAATTTATCACGGGCTTGTTCCAAGGCACTCATTTTTAGAAAAGTTGTATAAAATCGTTCAAATGCTTTGTGCAAACACATTCACATTCAAAACAATTTTGAAATGCAAGTTCACTCACCAGTATTTTGTTGAGCCTTTAGCCGACTCTAACTCCCTTAATTGTCCAATTTAGGCTATGGGACTTCGTTGGGACCTATCATGCACAACAACATCACCATTACCCTAACTTGGCATTAATACTATTCCAAAATTATTTTCTAAATTGGGTTATACTAGTCATTCTCAACTAGTTTCCAAGTACCATTAAATGGCTATTGTTTACAATACTCTAATCACACTTAAATGAATAACAATCCCAACAAATAAACTCTCACAAATCTAATTACTAGATATTCTCAACACTTTCAACTCAACTCCAATTTACTACTCACCTTAATAGCTTTGTAACTTTGAAATTCTTTCCAAATATTTTCCAAGCTATTATGGGAGTCCTCTTTTTCTCTCTCTAAACACCTAGCTAGTGAGAGAAAGTATGGAAGTAGGATTTTCCAAGGGTTTTAAAGAGAAGGAGTGGAAGAGCACAAGTGTTTATGAAAGGGTGCACCAAAAGCATGAAAAATTGAGCTATTTTGAAGGAGGTTATGGAGGTTCATATCAAGCTTCCATGGAGGATGAAAGCAACGTGAAAGAGAAGAAGGAAGAAAAAGAAGAAGCTGCTAGAAAATGGGAGAAGAATCTGCTGAAAGAAAGAGATATTTATAGCCCAAGCTTATCCACTCCACTTAAATTACCAAAATGCCCTCACAAGTTAACTTGTTCTCTTCTAATCCTTTATACAATCTTTTTACTCTTTTGACACTAAACCAAAGTCCATAATGGTCTAGAAATGCTCGAGTTCGTGAAAACTTAAAAATTTTGACTCGAGGTGAAAAATGACCATTTTGCCCATACCGTGGAAATCATCGTCATTTTTATTTCTTTTGTCATTTTACCCTTATTTTCATTACTCATTTATGCCTTAGGCCTACTTAGGCCATAATATTGTTTAAAAAAACTTACTTTTATGGGCTTACTAAGGAAATGAAGAAACTACCCCCGGCCCGTGTTATTGCGTCTATGCCTAGTTACAAGCCTATAAAGGTCGAGGTCTCACAACTGATCATGCATCATATACAAATAAAACACAGTGAAAATAAGTTTAAAAATAAAATTTACACCTCACCTTCCTAAGATCTCTTCATGCCAAATCGAGTACAAAATTAAATTAAAATAAAAGTATATGATCATATCACTTTTCCTAAATAACAAAGGTTGATGAATCCTTTGTTAAATCACCAAATCAGCCTTCAAAAAGCTTAACCACCTCAGCTCGGTTGTTGCAAACCAAAGCTGTCCAAGGAATCCTTGTGCAACCTCTAATAGTGATCCACACTAATGAATTAGAAAATCCTTCTTTAAGGATTGAGAGTGCTATGCCTTGACAATGTGCTACCAAAGATGAGTTTCATAAACTCATAATCCACACAAATTTGTGGGGCTGAACACACAAAAAAATGAAATGAATGAAAAACTATTTTTCCTCACACAATGAATGGTAAGACAAAAGAATTTCTAATGTGTAGTTCATTCTCTTCTTTTTTTTTTTAGTCGTTCCCACTCTTTTTGTTTGGAGGCNTTGTTTGGAGGCTATAGCAAGGTATTTATACCTTGGATTAATTTTAAACCCTAATTACAAAACTATTTTATAATTACCAATTAATCCAATAATTTAAATAAATAATTTAATTAAGTCCTTTAAAAACCCAAGTAACTTAATTATTTAATTTAATCAATTAAGCCCAATAACTTAATTAAATAATTTAATTAATTAAGCCCAACAATTTAATTAAACAATTTTAATCAACTAGGCCCAATGACTTAATTAAACAAATTTAATCAATTAGGCCCAATAACTTAATTAAACAATTTTAATCAAGTGCTTGAGAAGCTCATAACTTCTAATTTGATTAAGTATAACTTAATCACCTCTCCCATTTTATTTTCAACATTCATTTTAGGTGTGTGACCCATTAAGCTTCTAACATGTTGGCAATGAACTCAACATATAATTCTTAAGTTAAACTTAGAATTAGATAAATTTAAACTACTTTAAATTTATCATTAATCAAATTAACTACCTAGAGTTCATATTGGGATCTAGCAATCCATCATGGCCACCCAAATGTTAGAAAAGTCAAGATGGTTTGACTCAACCTTCCAGTGATCAACCTTTTGGTGTAATTCATTCCCTCATCATATATCCTGGAGATGATAAGAGCATGGTGCAGTGTCTACTCTTATTGATCTCCATATTCGCTCTTAAAGTTTGATCATCAGCTTTATAAAGACTTATGAAACTCCTTTCATAATCTTTAAGTCGCCTTGGCCAAGGACTTCAATAAGCTTATATCAACTAATAACAGTTAGGATATGTCCCCTGCATCACTTGGGGTGATGATTCCTATCTTGACCACTCATTTGCCTTCACATGCTTCATGCTATACCCAAAAGCATCCTGTTTAGTTATCCTTGGTTAGGCACCTGTAGGGATGAAATCAAAGCATATCACTCCACACATAAGACAACCTGGTGCCTCAAGTCTAGCGAGTATTTACACAACTGACACATGAGAAGTATTGCATAGACACTTAAGTTAAATACCAAATGCACTTCTCATGGTGGGTCATGTTCAATGAACTTTCTCTGCTAGGCAAGCACCTACATTCTAGTTCCAAGTATCTTTATACTTCAACCTATGAGATCGGTTGCTTACTTCTCAAGTAAGAAACATAGAATGTACTAGTCTCTAAGTAACATTGATGTCTAGTCTCAATGATACATTGACCAGGAACATTTTGAGATTACACTTTGATGCATAAGGATCTCATAACTATAACCCATTACAGTTCCCTTGCAAGGCATATTAATCTCACGGACTTCATCCAATTAGACTTATAACTTGTTATAATTGATGTCTTATTGATTAAAGAAAACCTTTAATCATTCAACATGAATAATGCTGTTGCATGATTGGAATCAAGCCGTTACTAATCCTAATTGGCTGCAGGGCTCATCCCAACACAAACTACATACTAACATCCACCACAACCCTAGAAATAGAAATTTAGCTCAACATATCCATAAGAACATTCAACATCTTAGAAAAATAAAGCGTTTTTACAATGAAAAATAGAAAGAGAAAATCAAATCTAGCGAAAGAATTTGGTGTAGCTTTTGTACCTTAATCTTCAAAGATTTCCTCCCCTTTTCTTCCTTTTTTCAAAGCTTCGTTATCCCAAAATGGTGTCTGCTCTAACCTCTTTTTAAGAGTGAAAAGCCTATTTTTATACACACAAAAATAACCTTAGGATTTAAAAGATCAGAGAGTGTAGATTTGCTAAAGTACATGTTGGTGCAGTGGCATTAACCCCTTCTGATCGTGCTGAGGCTTGGCTGAACAAGGGCAACGCTATAGCACTAGCCCTTGGAGGCTATGATGTTACCTTGTCTGCCTACCTACTATGTCATCTACAATAGTCCTTTAACTTCTGATGCAATTTTGGCCATGAGCCGATTAGAACTGGGTGAAATGCTAAACATCAAAGTTGTAGCCTTTCTTTTTAAATTTCCAATGGTCCAAAAAGCTCGTCAATTGCACTTATGTAGCTTGTGTTATGCTTCAATTACTACAGCATGGTAAGAGACCTCCTTAAGCACCTATGCACGATTTTTTAACATTTAAGCCCCACATGCTTGCACACCGTCAATAACAAAGGACTAAATCAATAGAGGATAGAAATAGGATGTTTATACTGAAAATGAGCTAAACAAAACTCAATTAGAAATATTCTTACATGCATTAAGCTAATTAATAAAAAGATGTAAAAACTACATAAAAATGTCAAAAAAGTAACAAGAATTCATTCTTTTTATGCTTAATAAAGTGCAAGATAACTCTATAAAATAGAGTTATCAGATGTTGTGACATCTAATTTACAACCATAACCACAAGAAATACAACCACTTAAATGGTCGGGTAGGATACGTGAAGCTCTTGAGAGATATGGATTTCTCTTGGATATAGACGTATTGCCCACAAATAATGAGCCTACAACCTATAAGGAGGTGATGTTGGACATTGATTCTAAGAAACAACAAGAAGACATGAAATATGAAATGGATTCCATGGCTACAAACCATGTATAGACTTTGGTAGATCCACATAAAAGGATAAAATTGATTGGGTGCAAATGAGTCTTTTAGAGAAAGACTAACGTAGGTGGCAAGTTGCAAACCTTTAAAGATAAGCTGGTAGCAAAAGGTTATAAACAAAGACAAAGAGTTGACTTTGAGGAAACCTTTTTGCTAGTAGCTATGCTTAAATCCATTAGGATTTTGCTTGCAATTATTGCATACCATGATTACAAAATATGGCAAATGGATGTAAAAACTACATTTCTTAATGGAAATTTGCAAGAGGAAGTGTATTGGACACAACTTTAGGGTTTTACATCCAATGCTAATGCCAAAAAGGTGTGCAAGCTTCAAAGTCCTATTATAGACTTAAGTAAGCTTCTCAAATTTGGAACATCCATTTTGATGAAACTATCAAAGGGTTTGACTTCATCAACACTGAGGATGAACCATGTGTCTACAAGAAGGTTAGTGCGAATGCCATTATTTTCCTAATACTATTTGTTGATGGCATATTACTCATAGGAAATTATATACCATTGTTGCAATCTACTAAGCTTTGGCTATCCAAACAATTCTCCATGAAGGATTTGGGAGAACCAACTACATTATGAGAATAAAGATCTTTAGAGATAGATCTAAAAGGTTGTTTGTTGGCTTCATTAGTTTTTGATGATAATAAAACATTTCTACTAATTTATGCCCAATATCTCTACTTGAGTGTGAAGGACAAAAATTGTATGCCAAGAATAAATCAATCCTTCAAAGGCACATATCAAAAATCATATGAATAAGGAGCCACAATTGATCAACAAAACAGAAGCCTCTTAGTTAGATAATGAAGGGTGTTAGTTAACTAAAATTGAAATCAGAAGTTGGCGGCTCAAGAGAATTGAGAGTAGAGAAGACTTAGTCGACCAAGGAATAGGTTAGTCGACCAAGAAGTAGGTTAGTCGACTAAGAGCCTACTACCAGAAATTTGAACTTTAAGACAAAAACAACTTAATCGACTAAGAAAGAAGTTAGTCGACTAAGAGCTCACTGCTAAAAACTGGGATTAGAAAACAAAGAAAACTTTGTCGACTAAGAGCGTAGTTAGTTGACTAAGATCATTATGTCAGAAAATTTGAATTAAGCACTAAAAGATAGTTTAACGGCTAGAACTACCACCAAACTGTTTTCAATGGTCAAAAACTGTCTAATACCTATCAGAGTTGATTTTTCAAGTATTTAAGAGGCTGCCAAAGGCTAGAAAATTAAATTAAGTTTTCCAAGAATAAAAAGAGCTTAAAAACCAACAAAAAACTCTCTGCACTCTTACTGCACTTCACTCTTATCTTTGTATTTAAGATAAGCACTTCACTTTGTACCACTTAGATCAAGTCAGTGATCATAGGTACACTTTTATTTATCTTCTCCTTGTATACTTAGATTGTGCGAGACACTCTAAGGGAATTTATTCAAGATTGGATTGCTTGATTGAGTGTATAGGCTCTAACTTAGACAAGAAAAGTTAGTTGTTAGGTTTTGGTTGATCTCGGTAAAAATCATTATGAAAGGTTTTGGCTAAGCCTGGTAAAAGCCATTATAAAAGCTTGGTGAAAGCTTGTGAGTTTCACCGTTCATAGTGGATTTGTTAGGAAAATCCTTGGTTGAACAATCAAGGTAGTGCATATAGGTCATGGATCTAACCACTATAAATTCTGTTGTGATTGTCTACTCTGTTTTTGTTTTCGTTTCATTCCTTTTTAAATTATTCCCTCATATTACATAAAATCAATCTTTATTGATCTTAAACTTGTGAGACCTCAACCCCTGTAGGCTCATAACGAGGCATAGACGTAATAACTCAGGCCAAGGGTAGTTTCGTCATTTTCTCTAATAAGTTCCAAGAAGGAATTTTTTGATATTTAAGATCTAAATGAGCATAAAGACCAAATAAATGATGTATAATGATGAAAACACGAAGAAAACTAGATGTGGCAATAATTTTCGCAATAGGGGCAAAATGGTCATTTTGCACCTCAGGTCAAAATTTTTAGGTTTTCGTAAACCTGAGTATATTTAGACCATTGTGGACTTGTTCTCAGTGTGAAAAGAGTAAAAAGATTTTACAGAGGATTAGAGAAGAACAAGCTAACTTGCTAAAGGCATTTTCATAATTTCAAGTGGAATGGATATGCTTGAGCTATAAATATTTTTTTTTTCCAGCAGCTTCTTTATTCTCCAACAGCTTCTTCTCCTTCTTCTTCTTCCATTTCACGTTGCTTCCATCCTCCATGGAAGCTTGATATGAAACTTTCACAACTTTTTCTCTCTAACTTTAATTTTCATACCTTTGTGCCCTTTTGACTAGAACCCTTGTGCTCTTTCACTCTCTCACTTTAAAACCCTCAAAAAGTCCTTGTTCAGCACTTTCTCTCACTAGCTGAAGGTTTTAGAGATAGAAATAGAGATTTTTCACATTTGTTTGGAAGCTAGTAGAAGAGAATTCAACTACAAAGAAACCCTAAGGTGAGTGATGAACTAGGCTTTGTTTTAAGTTGTTGATAATCTCTAGTAATTGGGATTACGAGCTGTTTTATTGCTGAGTTGTTTACTCATTTTTAATGTGATTAGAGTAATGCAAGGAATAGCCATTTGATATAGTTGGAAGCCAATTAGGAATGACTAGTAGAATTTGAATTAGAAACTAGCTTTTGGAGTGATATTAATGTAAATTGGATTGGTTGTGATGTTGTGTGTGTATAGGTTCCAAAAAGGCCTCACATGTCCATTTGGAGTATTAGTTGAGGTTAGAGTCAAGCAAAAGAAACAACAAGACCGGTGAGTGAACTTGCATTTCAAAGTGTACTACTCTAAGTTGAAATCCTTTGCAAGACCGGTGAGTGAACTTGCATTTCAATGTTAACAACCTAATGGGTCACACACATATAGTTGCATTATGGATTAAATTGGGAATGTGACAATTTAAGTTGGACTTAAATCACAAGACTTAATTAAAATGGTTTAATTAAGCGCTAAGGTCAATATTATAAGAGGTTATAATATTGAAGACTTATTAGCAAACTTAATAAGTTAATTAACGTAGGTATAAAGTCACCTTTTCAACCACTTCTGATAATTAGTTTTTAGTTTTATAAAAAACTAATACAAGTCTCTTTAGTGCTGCCATCCCTTGTGAGAGCCTTTTGGAAATGTTTCTTGTGTGATTTAGCTAAAGACTAAAAGAGGAAGAGAAGCACAAGTTGTTTTCTACTTTGCTAGCACAAAAGCATGGTTGGAAGGTCCCACCTCGCTGAAGTTTCCATTACTGCTATGTGTGGGAGGTTTGTGAAGCAACCATAGAGATCTGTGGGTTTGGGAGAAAACATGATTGCATAGTTAGATGAACATGAATCTAACCTTATTACACATTAGGAAGTTATTAATGATGTAGATGTTAAGGAATGGCATAACGTAATGAAATTTGAGTTAGACTCTGTGGATCCAATAAAGTCAAGACTTTAGTAGATCCATCCAAAGGGATAAAACCCATAGGATGCAAATGGATTTATAAGAGAAAAAGAGTAAGTGATGGGAAGGTGGAGAGCTTTAAGGATAGACTAATTGTTGGCTCCATTAGTTTTTGATGATAATAAAACATTCCCATTCATTTGTGTCTAATGCCTTTACTTGAGTGTGCAAGAAAATTAATCTATGAAATTAATAAATCAATCTTTCAAAGTGTATATCAAAAGAAAAAGAGAGATAAAAATAATAAGACATGACTGCTTAACAAGAAGGAAGCTTATTGGTAAAATAAGGAAGAATGTTGGTTGACCAAGTTTTAAATTGGAGGAATGACGGGCTAAAGAGTTTGAGAAACAGAACCAACTTAGTTAACCAAGTCAGTAGACTAAGTGCTCTCTGCCAGAATCTGCAATTTGAAACAAAACCACCTTAGTCGACCAAGTTAGTCGACTAAGAGCTCTTTGCTTGCAAATTGAACCAGAGCACTACAAGATAGACTAACGGCTAGAACTCATCCTCAACTGTTTCCAACGAACATAAAATTGCCAAGCTGCCATCAGAGTTGTATCTCCAAGTATAAAATGGTCTTCCAACAATTAGAAACCAGTTTTTAGAAGCTTTGGAGGAGATTTGAGCCATATAAAGCCAAAAAAACCAAAAAATCTTCTACACCTTGTTGCACTCAAACGCCTATCTCTTATATTTGTACTCTTCACTCAATCTTGTACCATTTAGATCAACTTGTGATCATAGGTACTTTCTTTTACTTCTCTTTATGTTCTTAGAGTGAGGGAGTCACTCTAAGTGTTTGTTTCAAGCTAGGATTGTTTGATTGAGTGTATAGGTTCTAACTTAGCCTTGAAAAGTTAGTTATTGGGTTTTGGTTGACCCGTCAAAAACCATTGTGAAAGGTTGTGGTTAAGCCTTTGAAAAATCACTTTGGGTTTTAGTTGATCCCGGTAAAAACTATTGTGAAAAGTTTTGGCTAAGCCTAGTAAAAGCCATTGTAAAGCTTGGTGAAAGCTTGTGAATTTCACCGGTTCATAGTAGATTTGTTGGAAAAATCCTTGGTTGAATAATCAAGGTAGTGGATGTAGGTCTTGGACCGAACCACTTTAAATTATGCTATCATCTTTACTCTGTTTTTATTTCATCTTTTTCCTTCATTTGTCTCACCCTTATCTAAACTTTGAGACAATATTTGAAAGAGCCAAATTATGCTATTCACCCCCTCTCTAGCACATATTATTGGGACCAACAAGTGGTATCAGATCTAGTTCCCTGTTTTTAAGGTCTAACACCCTTTGGGAGGCTCCAAATGGCTCTCCAAAAATCCATAGTTGCTGAGGGACAATCAACAAAGAGACCACCTCTGATGGCTCAAATTAGTCATATTAGAGTACTAGGATGTCAATATACATTAGGGCAATTGACTATGAGATATGGGATGTCATTATCGACGGTCTGTTCATTCCAATGATTAGAAATTCGGTAAATGGTGAAAAAACTCCCAAACATAGAAGTAGGTGGACAGAAGCTAAAATAAGGAAAGTTTAAATCAAATCTAAGGGTATGCATACTCTTATTTGTGCACTTGATTATAGAGAATATGATAAAGTGTTGATGTGTAAAGTGTCAAGGAAATTTGGCAAAAATTAGGAAAGTAACATGGAGAAACAAATATGGAAAAGGAATTGGAAGACAACTCTTGCGAGAATCAATGCTCAACAAGCAACATGAAAAATGGAGACAAGGAATCAAGTGAAGATGTGTCCTCAAATCAAATTGAATTATGCTTCATGGCTCTTGAAAAGATAAAGGTAATGTCTTCATCTTATGAATTTAATTCATATGCTTTTGATGAATTGGATAATGCTTTTGAGGATTTAGCATTTGAGTTTGAGAAAATGAATATGAAGAACGAGAAAATTATTTCCATTCTTGATGTTGAAAATGAATTTTTGATGGAAAAAAAATTGACTTGGAAAAAGAAAATGAAAATTTGGAAAAGGATTTCAAAGCTTACCAAAAGCAAATTGATTTTTTGGAAAAAGGAAATTTTGACGTGAATAAAATTAGAAGATTTATTAAATGAGAAAGTGGAAGAAAGATCAAACTTGTGCTTGATGGCCAAAGATGATGAATCCAAGGTGTCTTCTATTTCTTGAGATATTTCAAATGATGAGCTGCAAGATGAATATGAATGTCTCTATAGAT
>NC_030851.1:19974808-19980616 GCF_000208745.1 Theobroma cacao | reverse complement strand
TTCAAAAACAGATTTTGTAAATCTACAATTGGAGTTGAAAAACAGAACAGATGCTTTACAAGCTGCAGTTGCTGAAAATACTGCTCTTAAGAATTTAAGAAAAGAATCATCAAGAAAGAGCACAAATTTCATAAGAAATGCTAATGATTTCTCCCCAAGATGCTTTGTATGTGATAAAACTAGACATTTATTCTATGATTGCTTTAGGAAAAGAAATGTGCAGAAAATTAGAAAAATTTGGGTTCCAAAAGGAACTTTATGCAACGAGACTAACTTTCAAGGATCCAAAGCAATTTGGATACCAAAGATCAAATGAAAAATGTCTCTTGTAGGTGTGCTAGAGTAAGGAGAAACAATTCTTGAAAAATGAGTGCTCTTGAGTCACATAAAGGAAAATGGGTGATCTCTATGCTAAAACTCTTTTTTTTTTTGTTTAAATGAGATCTTTGATTGCTTATTTATTGAATGTTTAATTGATTTAGCTTGATTTCTAAAATTGTTTGCTCTTCTTAATTGAAAACTTTGGTTGCTTATTCTTGCTTGAATATTAAGTACAAAATTCTTTGAGCTTTATTGGAAAATCTTGGTTATGCAACTTGATTTGATATGATACATGCTATAAGTTGCAAGGAAGTATGAATCTAAAGATGGAGTATGTACTTATATTTGATCTTGAATATGTCATCATCCTTATTTTGAGAAAATTGTTTTATTAAGATTGATTGATTATGGAAAATTGTTTCTATAAAATTTCCTCATGATTTATGAAATTGTTTCCATACTACTTCTTTGAGGAAAAATGATTTTTGAGCATAGTTTTGAAACATAAAGGTTGGATAATGTGATAGAAATATGAGCATACTTGATGACTTACACTCACACCTATTTAAGTAGCCTAAAACGAGGAAAATTGAGTTTAAAAAAAATTATCCTTGATTTCCTTGTGCCTAACATAGGTTGACCATTTGAACAATCTTGATTTACATTCTAGAACTTGTTTGAATAGTTCAAGATGGTTGATAATGAGCTTGAAAGTTTTGACTACTTTGATTAGTACTTTTACAACCAAATGATCTTACATGAGAAAAATGTTGCCATCCTTTAAGTTTAGAATGATATATGAATTGAACATGTTTGTTTCATAATGAAAAATACTTATGACTTGTTCTTATTGGATGTGCATGTTTGCTTGTAAGTTTGAATGGCCATAAGTGCATTTTTGGAACATAATTGTGAGATATTTGCAAATGACCCTTGACATGCATAAACATGATTCATTATGCTCATTACACATTTCATAAATCATTCAAAGCATAATTGAACAAAATTAAGTGATATTGAGCTCATGATTTTTCACAAAGCATGTCTAATCTTAAATGTTTCAAGTTGAAAAGTTTGCAAAGAAAGATTAAATCTTTTTATCCTTCTTGATTGAAAATGATTTATTAATTCTTTATTTTTAATGATGTAGAATGGTTGAGCAAAATTGATTTGATACATGAATTGCATAAATCCTATTTTGCTTGGTATTTCTCTCATGATTAGTGAAATTGATTGAAAGGGATTTCTTAAGCATGATTTTGAGTGTGATAATTTGGCATTGATGGCATTTTTCAAGCAAAGGAACAAATCTTCTTGTAATGCTTGAGGCTATAATGATTTCAGTGATATAAAACTTGATCAAGTGTGCCTTATGTTGAAAATGCTATTATAAGTTGATCTTGTTACAAATGATTGCTTGAATAACCTCAATGGCATTTTTGTCCATATGCTGAAAAATTGTAGAAAATGCTAAATTTGATGCTTATTATGCTTAAACATTGTTTAAATACTTGTTATACATGTTATAAGTCATAGTCACATATCATGATGTAAATTTAATATGTTTGAGCATATTAAAGGATGATTCTTCAAATGAGCATTTCAACTTTTTACACTTGTGAACAATGAGCAATAAAAGCCAAAATTTGAGTTCACATGTTTTTCTTGAAGAATCTTTGATCATACATGTCTAAATGATGTTTTAACATGGTTGATATGAAATTCTAAATTGTTCTCACACAAATCCATGTTTGGAGATCATTATACCTTAGAATATTGCATGTTTTGCACCTTTCTTTGGATTTTCAATATGCAGGAATCAAGCATAATTGACTCTTCAGCATTGCTAGTCAACTATTGTAGAACAAAATGCAAACAATGCTGTTAGACCCAAGGGATATGTAGTTAACTCTTGAGTGCTCTAAACCCAAAATGGATAGGTTTTGAGTTCCAAAATGTCTTTTTACTTTACATCTTGTCCATTACAATATTTTCTTCCCTATATTTCCTTTTTCAAAGATGATTCTTGACTCTTAAAAACATGCAACATGAATACTCTCATGATCATTTGGTGCAAGTACATGTTCTTAAAATTGCAAAACTTGCTGAAAAAATGGGAAATCCTTTTTGATGAAATAAATCTATCTATTCCCAAGCATGACACTCATATTGATTCCATAAATTCTCATGTATTTACAATGAAAAAATATAAATATGAGAAATTGTTCATCAATGCTTGAATTTGTTAATTCGATTGGATTTTCATGTGCATATATAGAAAATATCTTGTCATGAAAATTGAAATGTTCAAATGCTAATCTAGGAACAATTCTTGAAATACATTTTACGTTTGTGCTTAAATGATTGTTTCAAAATTGATTTCTTGATTATGCATACTTATTCGAGTAGGATGAGCTCATTGAACTTAATGAAAATATTTTTGGTTCATCTACTATATTGGTCAAGACACAGGCTTATATGATTTTTCTTTATGATTGACCTTAAAGTTTGAAGTCTAAAACTTGACTTGAGCTATGCATTTGAACATGAATGTAATTGTCAAGTTTGATCATGGCATATATTGTGAGTTGACATAGTTGAAAGATATTTTGAATATGCATTTAAATGTTAACTATGTCTTCATTGAGTCTTAATGTTTACATGATCTAAAGATTTTGTGCGAATCCAACTTTGACTTATAGGTCACCATAAACAACTTGACATGTCAAATAAAATATGGCCTGTAGCTTTAGCTAACAATGAATGCCTAATGTGCTTTGATTAAATATCTCTTTCTTGAATCTTGATAATTTGTATTCGTTGATGATTGAATGTTCACTTTGAATATATTCATGAGTTAAGTGCTTTACTTTCAATATTCTATAACAATTGATTTCACTCATGAATCATGAATTATTGAGAAATTGCATGTACTTTGAACTTCAATGGTTGCATATTTTTTCAATGGGTATATGTCTATATTGAACTCATGCTTGCATTTTGATGAACAAACTTCGAATCATGATTAAGGAAGATAGCCATGTTATTTCTTGTAATCATGTTTGTGCTTATTTGATGATAACTCTCATACATGATTGCAATAAATGAAAAATGCCTTAGTCATGCTTCATTAATAATGATATGCCTTTTTTAAAAAAATTCTCCTTGCATTGACAATTTCATATATAATTTGGAGAATAAATCTTGCAATGCTTACTTTAAAATGACTTGGATGAATGACCACTTGAAAGTAATTTGGAAGAATACTCACTAAAAATGCTTAATGATGATATTTTTTTTCTCCTTGAGTTGCTATTTTCATATATGAATTAGGGAATTTCTTGTAAATGCTTGAGTGATACTTCTTGGCTGATTGATATTGAGAATAAATAATGAATGTTTGATGATGATTGATAATACTTGATGATAATTGAGAATGATACTTGAAGACAAATGATACCTTAGAAATGCCTAGGAACTACTTTGCAAATACTTCTTGAAAATATGAGTATGTGATGCATATGTTGAACATCTATTCAAATGCTCATACTTTTTTGGTTCCATGAATACTTGAATATTAGAGAAATAAATTGAATATCCATATAAATGCTCATTTATTCTAGGCCCATTATTTCTCTCCTAATATTTTATCTATTGAGGATCTCTAACAATTTGTGTTGAGCTTATGATTTCTTAAGGGGGAGTTAATCATTGTCATTGATATCATAACGAATTAAGATCTTCAACAACAAGGTGTGGTGAGAATTTAACATTTGGTGTTCCTCGTTACTAGTAACATCTTTCTAAACACCAAAATAGATATTGTGCCTTATATTGCTTCTCATTTAAATTTGAATGTTGAAATGAATAATTGGTATCAAGCCTTAAGTTTTCTCAATTAGTGTCTAGCTTAAAATTGGCATCAAGCTTTATAATTATCTCTCCTCTCTTAAGCTTTAAATTTAATCATATCTTTCTTAAATATTTTGAGCCTTGAAGTTGATATGCTTGGAATGCTTAATGATAAAGGAAGTCTTTACTAATGCTTTACCAATTGATATAATGAGATTTAAAAAGATTCCATCTCTCACAATAGATATTTTACTTATATCTATCAATTGGTATATTATGGCATCCCCCTCGAAGGCCCACTCCAAGGTATTGTTATGTCTAGCTTTATTCTCTGTGCCCCGCTGCAGTTGCAGCTAGAATGGTTAAAGGTCTTCCCTTCGAGGGGAGCAAAAGGTCTGGTGTTCGAATCCTGTGGGATAGAACGCAAGGTTCATGTGCCTGAACTGCTGCAGCGGGGCACAGAGAATAAAGCCAGACATAACAATACCTTGGAGTGGGCCCTCGATGGGGATGCCACATATATTGAGCTTTAACACTTGGTATTGGAGTTCAAATATGGCTTATGTGCTTATTGAACATCTTTATCTTTCTTGAACTTCATAAATGTTATGTCCACATTTTGCTTATAGAGATATATACATGTGGCTGATTCTCTTGATGAATTAATACTTGAATGTGCTTAATGGGTATATTTCTTAATTACTTAGTTGAGGATATTAAGTGCATATGTATGATGACTTAAAGACTTTATGGTTACATATTCATGGTCTTCATGCTTATATTCTTGATGGATTTTGCTAACCATTATTTCTTGAGCTTAAGTTTTTAATGCTTACTCTTCTTAACCTTTTTGATATAACAAAAAAGGGGAGAAGGTTTATGAGCAAATTTAATTTTATGCATATGTTGAGGGGGAGATTTTAAAATCATTTCAAATGCAAATTATGCTCATAGTTTTGTCATATCAAAAAGGGGGAGTAGAATGGCATAACAGAAGGCAGAGAATAAATTTTTTAAAAAAATGTTAGGGTAGAGGTACTAGGACTTATCATAAATGAACAAGGGGCATTTTAGGAATATTGACTGTTGTTTGTGTTTCCCTGCTGGTTATGCCATAATGGCACTTAAGCACTCAGTTTTAATTTTGTTATCTATATGGTTGTGTAACAAATGGATGCTTGTGATGACCCGAAACTCCCATCGAGCCCGTGACAATCACCGCGACGTCCCGATAGACATTCATTACTCGAAATGTCAATCGAAACCTTGCAAGGCTTAACATCAATTTTTCTCACTTTCCTTGTGAGTATTAGTTACTAAAATCATGTTTTGAGAGATTATAAACTATTTCCAAATCAAAACAATAGAAAAACAATTTTTTTCTCACAGGGCATTTTGGTCATTTTTCCTCATTAATCTCGAAATCCGCAAAAATGTAGTATACGGGTGCAAAACACATATTTCATAATCAAAAATAAATTTGGATGTCTAAAACATTCGTTTAAAATGAAATTATGACTATTAGAATAAAATAAAAATAATGAATAAAATATTCAATTTTCTCATAAAACAATATTTTTAGAACACTGCATAAATAATTTTTATAGCGTAAAAGCAAAATAAATTCATATATAT
>NC_030851.1:19954907-19973048 GCF_000208745.1 Theobroma cacao | reverse complement strand
CACCTAGGGTTTGTTCTTTCTTTGTTTCCCTCTTTTCCTTGCTTGGCCGAATATTTGGAGAGAAGTGAGAGGTTTATAGGCTATTTTTAAAGGAAATAATAAAATATTCTAAGCTTGACAAGTGTCATATTATTATTGGTCCATTTTTAAAACTTTAAAAATTTAAACTTTTTATCTCCATCAAAAATATTTTCTCACTTATCCATGTCATAAAAAGTCAATGGATGAATTCTATGAGCATGACAAGTGTTGGTGGTGTAAAATTACAATTTTGCCACTAGAGTGGCAAAATTACCATTTTACCCCTATGCTCTGAAAAATACCGAGATTATAATTTTTTTCAATTCTCAACCTCAAATCATACTCCAATAAGTCAAATGTGATCAAAATCTTTCAAAAAAATTTATATTTTGTCCTCGAGTGGCAAAATTATCATTTTACCCCTAGATAATAAAATTTTCGATTTGACTCCAAATTGATCCTTGAACTCCAAATCACCATTTTAAATCATTCCTGAATTGTAAAATTTTCAAATTCACCCTAAAATCTCCATTTGATCTAGTTTGAGGTTTAAATCAACTTTATTGTACCTTTCGGTACAATACCTACTTTTGTAAATTTTTCAGGACTCTCCTAAATGCAAACATGCTATCCATCACATGTATGTCATGACAAGTATTTTATAAGGTCAGGCTTTACAATGCTGATGTGATTATGATGTTTGACTGCTAAAAATTAAAGTTTACTGATATTTTGCTATCCTTGGTATTTTTACTATTGTTGACAAAATTTGCTGCTACATTAATATCGAATTATATGCTGACAATTAATTCTGTGAATAATTTCTATTTATGAATATATATAGATGTTGTGCATAATGTATTAGTTGAAACATAAATGATGAAGACAAAATTTGATTAACTGTTGACAGCTGCGAGAACTTTGATGAAATCTGTCAACACTTACTGCTGAAAGTGTAATGACAATCTGCTAATACTTGTTGCAAATCACTTTTTATTGCTGCTCAAATATATACTCTAAATATACAATGTCATTTTCTGTAGAACAAGAATAAAATTTACGGGAATAAAGTAAGCAAAATATGCACACACTAAGGGAGAGCATATGCTTAGGGGGAGCAATCCTCATTTTCTGAAGAAACTAAAATGAGTAAAAAGATACTATGTTGTTAATCAAGGAATGTTTTATCATCATCAAAAAGGGAGAGATTGTTGGCTCCATTAGTTTTTGATGATAATAAAACATTCCCATTCATTTGTGTCTAATGCCTTTACTTGAGTGTGCAGGAAAATTAATGTATGAAATTAATAAATCAATCTTTCAAAGTGTATATCAAAAGAAAAAGAGAGATAAAAATAATAAGACATGACTACTTAACAAGGAGGAAGCTTATTGGTGAAACAAGGAAGAATGTTGGTTGACCAAGTTTCAAATTGGAGGAATGGCAGGCTGAAGAGTTTGAAAAACAAAACCAACGTAGTCAACCAAGTCAGTCGACCAAGTGCTATCTGCTAGAATCTGCAACCTGAAACAGAACCAACTTAGTCGACTAAGAGCTATCTGTCTGCAAATTGAACCAGAGCATTATAAGACAGATTAACGGCTAGAACTCATCTTCAACTATTTCCAAAGGACATGAAACTACCAAACTTCCATCAAAGTTGCATCTCTAAGTATAAAACAGTCTTCCAACAATTAGAAACCAGTTTTTAGAAGTTTTGGAGGAGATTTGAGCCATATAGAGCCAAAAAAAAACTAGAAAATCTTCTCTACACATTGCTGCACTCAAACACCCATCTCTTGTATTTGTACTCTACACTTAACCTTGTACCATTTAGATCAACTTGTGATCATAGGTACTTTCTTTTACTTCTTTTTATAGTCTTAGAGTGAGGGAGTACTCTAAGTGTTTGTTTCAAGTTAGGATTACTTGATTGAGTGTATAGGTTCTAACTTAGCCTTGAAAAGTTAGTTGTTAGGTTTTGGTTGATCTCGTGAAAAACCATTGTTGTTGGTTGTGGTTGAGCCTTTGAAAAACCACTTTGGGTTTTGGTTGAGCCTGTGAAAAACCATTGTGAAAGGTTGTGGTTGAGCCTTTGAAAAACCACTTTGGGTTTTAGTTGATCTCGATAAAAACTATTGTGAAAGGTTTTGGCTAAGCTTGGTAAAAGCCATTGTAAAGCTTGGTGAAAGCTTGTGAATTTCACCTATTCATAGTGGATTTGTTGGGAAAATCCTTGGTTGAATAATCAAGGTAATGGATGTAGGTCTTGGACCGAACCACTCTAAATTTCTGTTGTCATCTTTACTCTATTTTTGTTTTATTTTCTTTCCTTCAATTGTCTCACCCTTATCTAGACTTTAAGACAATATTTGAAAGAGTCAAATTATGTTATTCACCCCCACTCTAGCACATATTATTGGGACCAACACTAATGGCCAAGGGTTTTACCCAAAGATAAGGGATTGACAATGAAGAAACCTTCTCACTGGTAGTTATGCTTAAATCCATTAGGATTCTCTTGCCTATTGCTACACATCTTGATTATCAGATATGGCTCCAGAATCTACTATCCAAGTATCCCTAGAATCAAACATTAAGCAAGCTTCTAATATATTTAGAAATCCCATACCTTGTTTACTTTTTTAGATTTCAAGGTAATCGGTGCAGTTTCGCTTCCAATGTCCTTTCTCACCATAATGGAAACATTTTCCCTTAGTGTTGTCTTTTGAAACAATTTTTTTTCTTCGTGGGCTTTTTATTTGCTCCCGTTGATCCCTTAGCAATCCTTTTATTTCCAACTTTATTCTTTTTACCCTTCGGTTTGTGCTTAGAAATGGAAACTACACGTGCTTTAGGCTTCTTTTTCAATTCAAAAACCTCCTTCACACTTTAGGGATTGTTCATTAGCCCATTTAGAGTGTAATCCCTAGTGTGAAGTTCATAATCTAATTTGAACTATGAAAATGATGAATTCAAGCTATTAATAATCATTGATATTTGTGCATCAACATCTATCTGCTAGAAACAGCATGATTAGAGCATCAACGCAGCGAAATAACAAAAATTGAAATAAAATAAAAAATCATGCCTCCTACCTTTAGATCACCTTGGTTATTTAATGCAAAGTTAAGCACCACATAAAATTAGAAAAAGTTTTATCTTTCCAAGTAATATTGTAATCAAATGGATTCTTTTTGGTGACAAAACCTGAACACTTTTTGTGTGAAAGAATTCTAGCCACTCAATCGCTTGGCCTCCAATGATACACACACGATTGAAATGGATCCTTCTCAAGGAGAAAGCATTATACCATGGGCTTGTGCTAGCAAGTGGACAACGATTTGTCCTTTTTTCTTCTTTGATTTTCAACAAAGAATCAAAGGAGAAGTTTTCAAAAAAAGAAAATAAACTTCTCAAGAGTGGCAGCACTTAAGAGAAAAATCCTTTTTTTTTTGTTCCTTTTTTCTTAAAAAAAAAGAGTGGCTATAATGTGATATTTATATCTAGGTTAAACTTACTAAAATTTGCAAAATAAGTCCTTAATATTATAACAATTATAATATTTAACCAATACCTAATTAAACTCTTTTAATTAGGTCATTAGTAGTTAAAATCTAGAATTTGATTTAAATCTAACTTAAATCATCACACTTTCAATTTAATCCCAATTGCAACCTTTGTGTGTGACACATTAGGTTCCTAACATGTTGGCAATGGAATTGAATTGTAATATTATTAATTAATTAATTTCAATGAATCATATTCAATTTTAAATTAACTAATTCAATTCCATAGACCATGATTGGCATCTAGCAATGCATCATGGGCACCCAATTTTTAGGAAAGTCAAAAGATTCTTTGACAATTTTTCAGTGTACAGTTTTTTAGTGTAATTCATTCCCTCATCATATATCCCAAAGATGATAAGAGCTTAATGCAGTGCCTACTTTTATTGATCTCCATATTTGTTCTTGCAGTTAGATCATTAGCTTTATGAAGACTTATGAAACTCATTTCATAATCTCCTAATCACCTTGGCTAAGGATTTGATTAAGCTAATGTCAACCAAGAACTAATGAGATATTTCCCTTTGAATCACTTGGGGTGATGATTTCTATCTTGACCACTCTTTTGCCTTCATATGCTTCATACTATACTCAAAAACATCCTGTTTTGGCATCCTTGATTAGGCAACCATAAGGATGAAATCAAAGCATAGTACTCCACATACAAAACAACCTAGTGTGTCAAGTCTAAGAAGTAGTTACACAACTGACACATGAGAAGTATTGCATAGACACTTGAGTGAGGTACCAAATGCACTTCTGAAGGCGGGTCATGTTCAGTGAACTCGCTCTTTTATGGCAAGCACGCACATGCTAGTTCCAAGTATCTCTATACTTTAACCTATAAAAGTGATTGCTTACTTCACAAGTAAAGAATATAACATGTGCTAATCATTAAGCATTATTAATGCCCTGTCTCAATAATACAATGATCAGGAACTTTTAAGAACAATGCTTTAATGCATAAAGATCTCATAATTGTATCCTAATACAATTCCTTTGCAAGGCATATATAATTCCATGGGCTTTATCTACATAAGTACAAAAATTAATTAAATCACAAACTTATGGATAAAGAACTACCTCAATGTTATTATGAATAACAAAATGTCATACATGAATATCTCAAAATTACAATTCCCATACAACCACAGATTGGCTTGTAGGGCTTATACTAACACTATCTCAACACCATGTAGTCCTGCCTCATTGAGGCAAGAGATTACTTTAAGCATAAAATCTTTAATAGGCTCTTTAGATTTCTACTTAAGGTCTTTAAAAGCATTGATTGCTTTCACCTTAGCAGACCTTATTTTTGAATCAAACATCTCATGTAGGTGAAACATTATGTCAATAGTATTACCCATGCTTCATGTTGCTTTTGCAATATATTGTTCATAAAGGCTAATATATAACATTTAGCCAGTTCTTCTGCATCATGCAACTTCTTATGATATTCAATATCTTATGGAGTTTATTGGGGAATTACTGCTTCAAGCTCATGCTCAGAGAGAACCCATGTGATCATATCATAATTAAGGACGACATTAAGGTTTCTTTTCCATTCAGTATAGTTATCACCATTCAAAGTGCATTTGTTCAGCAAAATTGAAAGTGGATTCATGTTTGTGATGCAGATATGTTTCAGAAAGTACATTTGAAATTATGTAAGCGTACTAATTATATATATGGGCTTTGAACATTTCATGATGCATGTATGCATGATGATAATATATAAAACCTTTTAAATTATATTATTAGCTCAACGGTCATTCACCTTTCTATAATAAATTAACCAATTATGGGCGATGAGAATTTACCATTGGGAAAACTAGGACCCTCTCACTTAACTATGAAACCCAATATCTTCATAATTAACATGGTTAAGGAATGCCTTCATTTGGTCCACAAAGTTTACTAAAAGAGCTACTGTAGGCAAGTTAATAGTAGATTTATGTTGAGTGTAATAACTATTATTTCATTCTTTTAAGCTCCTTACTTAGTAAGCTTTTATGAAAGGTCTCACTTCATAATCAACCTAAAAGGACTTATCTTTTCTGATACCCAGTCTACCATAAGCTGGACTCATGCCCGCCTATAAGGAGTGACATGTTTTGCATGCCAATGGGCCAATAATGGAAACCACGAACTCTAGGATTACTATCGTCCTCTCCCACTCAATATTTTTATGGTTGGGGTTTTTAGTGACTTTTTATTGGATTTTCTAGATGCATATTTATAATATCTTATGTCAAATTATGGGCTTTGTTGTGACTTCAACTAAATACTTTAAGAAATAACTAAGTCCATATTACCATATTCAACTAAATACTTTAATTTCCTACATTTATTATGCATGACAATCCATAAGTGGTTGGCACTTATTCTAGCTGACTTCTTATCAATCAAACAATATCTCGTATCAAATATTAATATAAGCCACCTTTATGTCCATCTTAGAAAAAATTACAACTTGTAAAATAAAAGATCTTCAATCTAACTTTGCTTCCATAGCTTGTCTCCCTGTAACACCTTCCAAAATGGTACCCATTTGATTTTTATGGCTATCCGAAAATCCCCAAATTTTTAATTTTTAATCGAATTTGAAAAATAATTTTATTTTCTTAATTAATTAATCTCATTAATTAATACCAAAATAAAATAATTTTCAATCCAAGGCTAAAACAAATTAGTTTCATTAATTTTAACCCAATTTTAAAATAAACTTTTATTTTATACAATTAATTAATCTCATTAAATAATAAAACAAATTAATTTGCAATCCAAGGCTAAAATTTCCCTTTTCTTATGGCCTCATTACCTTTAAATAGATGTTTTTCCTAGGGCAAAACTCGGCCTACAATTTTGATTTAGACTGACCAGCAACCTGTGATGAATTTTCATCTTGATTTCATTCAAATTGCGTCAATGGTTAACATAAGAATTGTAGCCCTGTCTCTTATCTTTCCAATTCTATAAGAATTGTGGTATTTGGACCTTCATAACGAAAGTTATGTCCAAAATACCAAAAGAGGTCTGGGAGAAGAGTTTGCCAAAAAATAACGCCAAATTTCATTAACTAGCTACTTGTGACAAATGTTTCTCTTCCTTTTCCCTAACTCTTGGGGTTTTGTGTATATGACACATCTTATGTTGTATTTTCCCAACTTTTGAGACTTTAGGTGTCAAGCCCAGCTCTGTTATATACTTTCCATGTCATTCATGTATTTGATAGCATGTCTGCATACTTGGATGCATCGGAGAATCGTTAAAAAAATTGATATGGTACCAAGTGGTACAATTAAGTCGATTAAAACCTCAAACTAGTTTGAATAGAGATTTTAGGATGTATTTGAGAGTTATTGAACCTTAGAATGTCTTAGTATGGTGATTCGAAGTTTGAGGATTGATTTGGAGTTAATTCGAGAATTTTCATAACGTAGGGGCAAAATGGTTATTTTGCCACCCGATGGCAAAATTGGAATGTTGGATGAAATTTATGATCAAGTTTGACTAATTGGAGCATGATTTGAATTTTAGAAGTGAAAAATTTCAATTTCGACATTTTTTCGAACATAAAGGCAAAATGGTCATTTTACATGTCCACGAGGATGTAATTGGAATTTTTGGAATTTCACACCACCATAACACTTGTCAAGCCCATGAATTTTACCTATTATCATTTTATACTTGGGATAATTAAGAAATTACATGTGGTGGTGAGCAAATACTTAATTGTTAAGTTATTAACCATGGACCAATTACATGGTGACATGTGGCAAATTTTAATCCTTTTATAATTCTCTTTAAAAACTAGCACACACTCCTCCCATTTCATTCTTCATGGCCGGCCAAAGTAAAGAACAAAGAGAAAAGAATAAGAGCAAACCCTAGAGAAGAAAATCCAAGAGAAATTTGTTGAATTTCAAGGAACAAATATAATCAAAGGTAAGATTTTTCAATTTTAGCTTAAGATTTACCTTACCCATGCTTTCTTTTTCATTTTCTATGGATGAAACACAAGTTTCCATGAGGGATTGCATGCTGGCCGAACTTAGGGAGAGAGATTTTGATGGTGGATTTTGCTAGATTTTATGATATCTTAGTGTTTTTAGTTGTTTGATGATGTTTGGCATGAAAAACAAGCAAGAAAATCACATGCCCTTCAACAACTCACTTTGGCCGAATTTTATGGGTGACATATTGATGATGGATTTTGTTGTATTTCAAGTTATTTAGCTAGTAATTGATGATTTATGGTATCAGATATCGAAATCGGAATGAAATTTCATTACGGTGAATTAAGTCACAATTAAGCTTATTGAGGTACTTAGGTGTATTTGGAATTTTGGAAGTGAAATGAATATATTTGAAGTTGAATCAGATGTTTTGGTTAATTTAATAGTGTATAGTTTGAGTTAGGTCGAATACAAATTCAATTCGATCATAATTGAACCCACGTAGAACATCGTCTTTAAGTGATTATTCAGACAATTCTCATTCAATTTCATGCATTCATATAGAGCCTAAAATAGTTTTATAACAGTTTGGCACAAATATATTGAATTACGTGTCGTGTATTATGTATAGGTGGTGAGCCCTCTGATATGGGTAAAGATATTGTACCCGAGGACCAAGAATAGGAGTACTCCAAACTCCCGCTGTTGTGAGTAACAGACTTTCATCTTAACTATCTAAAGTTGTTTCTACTTGTTTTATGTTTTAAAGAATAATGAGTTTAAATGGTAAATTATTATGTTTTAAAAATTGAATTGTTGGTTAAATAAAATGAGTTTTATAACTTGTTTTGAAATTGAATATTGGTTTTGGAAATTGAGTAAGTGGAGACTATATACTCGTGTTTTGATATATGGTTTGAATTGGAGGCTTATGACGATGTGATGGCATGAATGGTTGGATTTGTGTTTTGTGTGGAATATATAAACTGTTTTGTTTTGCCATGACACAAGCTGGGTAATATCATATTAGCCATGTTATATTGCCGAAATTTTTATTGATTTGGTGGGATAATTGATTTGCTAACTATAGTGGGCGGGTTTTTGTGGACCAGCCTATTAGAGGGGCACGGTAAACCCCGTTATATTTCACCTTAGTATGAGAGGTGCGGAGGGTATCTCTTAAGGTATATTTAGAGTTCACTTCACGCCGAACCACCACGTGAGGGTGAAACTCAGCCAACACCAAGGAACGACTACGTTTTTAAATGTAAAAACATGTTTTATGTATATATCGTTGTAACAGCCTTGGTGGACTCGGTTGCATGCCCGAGCCAAGGTGTCGTCGAGTACGAGTTTTAGCATGAGCCAAGTTTTAAGAGAGTCATAACCCTTACTGATTAATTTTGATGAAATGTAATTGTTTTATATGAATTGAAATGAGTTTTGAATGTTATGAATTATATTATTATGGGATAATTTAACTATCTCCATTTGCTCGACTTTAGATGTTATAGATGAACTTTTGCTTACTCACTAGGTTTATAAAAACTCACCCCTTCTTTTCGCCCATTTCAGGCTCAGGAAAGTCTATAGACAGCTGATTTTGTCGAGGATTGCTTTTGGATCTGCATCCTTAGAAATCGAAGGTCTACAGTCTTGCATATTTTCAGTTATATCGAGGCCCACATGTCATTGTAGAATATTTTGTATACCTGGCTGCATGTGCCACTGTGTGTATGAATTTATTTTGTTTTTACGCTACAAAAATTATTGACGCAGAGTTCTATAAATATTGTTTTATAAGAAAATAAAATATTTTATTTAATATTTTTATTTAGTTTGATTTCCCATAATTTCATTTTAAATGGATGATTTAGATTACTAAAATTATTTTAAGATACGAAATGTATGTTTTTCGATCGTATGCTATATTTTTACCAAGTTTCAAAATTTTCGGGTAAAAATGACCAAAATACCCCTATGTGGTAAAAATTATTATTTTTTGTTTGTTTTGATTTAAAAATAGTTTATATTCCCTTAAAACATCATATTTAGTAACTATTGCTCACAAGGGAGAAGTAAAACTGATGCGAGAGCCTTGCGGGGTTTCGGTTGACATTCTGGGTAATGAATATCTATTGAGACATCGGTGTCACGAGCTCGAAGGCAGTACAGGGTCGTGACATTAAGCTTTGGGTTTTAACCTTTGGAGTTTTTTTGTGTGACATCTATGCAAAATCTGTTTTGAGGTTTAGGTTTTGGGGTTGGGTTTCTTGGGCATAAAAAAAATTGTAAAAATAATATTAATCCCAAAAAAAATTTAACCTAGAAACTCTTTTTTTTAAGAACAATAAAACCCTAAAACAAATCAAAAATTGATAGCCATAACCAAATCAATCAAGAGACGAAATTTTTACCTTTTGCTTCCATGGCTTCGATATTTTTCTCCATGTATGCTCCCAATTACATAATTAAACATAATTTACAGAGTTTTTCTTATATACATAAGATCTAAGAAAAATAAAAGAAAATCAATAAGGAAACATGGCGATGATAGGCCAGCCTTCCCGTTACATAACCAAACGAAAAAGTTTACAAGTAAATCTTTAACAATTCTAGGACAATTAACGTGGAAAAAACCTTAAACATCTATCCATGCATTCAATCATATATTGAGCACATCAAATATAAATAAATCATGCAAAGGTGTCAACTATGTGTAAACATAAAGGAAAATATATTTGCAAGCAACCAAAGGCTTTGATACTAGTTGTTAAATTTGAATCGTAGTGTATGCTTGTGATTGTGTAACCTATGAATTTCAAACGTTTTCTAGTTATGGAAGCAATTTTTCCAATTTACACAAGTGGAAGGTCACAATCATACATCATGCAAATTGCATCAATATAAAAGAATCAAAGGAAGAGATATTACTTATGCCAAGTCAGCAATATATTTGATTCTTCTCTTCTAATGAATTGTAGTAAATTCATCACCACACCAATCGTTGGAGTTCTCAACCAATTTGAATTACCAATTATTCTTCAAGAATCTTTCAATCTCGAACCTAGAGTAGGCCAGGTGTGGAATTCTTTTCAAGATCGTAACTAGATAATTTTCTCTCAATTTCTTCTATGGTAATTTTTCTTTGCATGAGCTTGTAGAAAATTGTTGGAACAAGAAGAAAATCTAGAGAGATAGATGAAGGAGTTTTTCTAGCTCAAAAGAGGGGTGGCTAGGGTTTTGGCCAAAATCACATATTTTTAATGTGACTTTCGACCCATAAAAATAAGAGAGATATTTCTTTCTTAAATCTCTTTTTAATTTAATTAATTAAAATTAAATTAATATTTACCACCTACAATTATAATTAAATAATAATTTATTTATTTATTTATAATTGCTACTCCATTTCAAATTAAGATTATTCTATTTTATTATTATCTATCTTTAATTAAAAAGATTTAATAATAAAATAAAGAAATCTTAATCGTACATGGAATAATATAATTATCTCATAATTATAATTAATTAAAAATAAAAGAATTAACAATTTTAATTCTTATATTTATAATTAAATATCCTCCAACATTATTTTTATTTATAAGTCAAAAATTATATTAATAAATATTTTTCTATTAAAAAATATTTCTATATTAAGATAATTTTGACTTATTAAAAAAATATGATTAAGACAACTCTTGTCTTAATTAAGTCAACACTTTGTCACCAAATTTGAACATTAATTTGCACAAATAATTAAACACGAATTCCATCTTAAACGAGTTGAATGATACTAAACTAAGTAGGGAATTGCATTAAACATAACTATTTCAAACTCCAATAGACATAGAATTATCTCTTAAATAATTCTAGTTTATTATCCATGGAATTCTCCACCATAAATTCATGGTCGCACTCTTGAGTTATCTACAATTATGAGAAATATCCAATATGCAAAATTTAATATTTGGTTATATCCAATATGCAAAATTTAATATTTGGTTTTATCCAATTGCAAACCTTATGTTGTGAACCCTCATAGCCATCCAATGATAAAAGGTGAATTTACCATTTTACCCTTTATCTCAATTTTGTTCCTTAGTCTTCGATTTCATCCAATTGGTGATCCAATACTCAAGATCTAATCTTTTGAGTATTGAGATGTGATGAGTAGCTAATTCATCAATCTAATAGGCCTAGATTAAATCAACAATCGTTTTGAAATAACTAAAAGTGATGTTAATACTGTGAATTCTAATGTTTGGATATGTGTTCCCAAATGCTCACCTTAATTATAATATGAACATATGGAGTCTAGCTTAATGCATTAAGATGTTCATGCCCATGGTATATCAAAAATTATAAGGAGATAAAACGTAGTCCATTATCCATCAAGATTATGATTCTACTATAAACGAATGCATAAGTGTGAGATTAAGATTTAAGGATACGACCTAACTTAAAATTAAGTTTCACGTGATTTCAGTTCACTTTATAATGTCATTACTCGAAGTCAACCACTCTGATAATTTGAGACTCATTATTCCCTTGAAGTGAATCACATTCTTTTCATTGGAAGTAATCTGGACACTACAGTCTTAACATAATAAAGTGACCAACTTTAATATTCAATTGTGAACATTTTTAGATTTTGTTAAAATACATGTCTCCTATGTATGCCTCTTCATACAAATGTATCTTAATTCCTCATTAGAATCTTGGCACCTTTATAACTAGGTAATGAATGCTTACTTAAAACAAACTCTTCATCTTATTATCAAAATATACTTTCAATACAAATAAATTAAATGGAATTAAACATGAGAATATACTTGCTTTTAAGGGCACCAATTTCTCAAATTCCTAACAAGATAGAGATTACGTCAACTGTGCTTATTGAAAGGCAATCAAACCAAAGGCCTTCTCTTTATGTAGGTATTAACTATCCTTTTTGGAAAAAGAAAATGGAAATATTTATATCTATGGATTTAGAAGTTTGGAATGTGATTTTAGATGGTCCACATGTGCCTTACAAGGAAGTAGATAGCATGATAGTCATTAAGACTAAGAGAGAGTGGGATGACAAAGATAAGAAATTGATTCAAATCAATTACAAAACTTATAACACTCCTTTGTTCCCTAGGTGCTAGTGAATTTAACAAAGTCTCTACGTGTGAAAGTGCAAAACAAATTTGGAATTCCTTAAAGACTACCTATGAGGGAACCAATCAAGTCAAAAAATCCAAAATTAGATTGCTTACACATGACTATGAATTGTTTAGAATAAGGGAAGGTGAGTCCCTTAACCAAGTCTAATATATATATATATATAATATATATATATATATAATTATAATAAGTGANTCCCTTGATAACAAATTTTTATATATATATATATTATATTATATATATATATATATATATATATATATACATATCTATGTGTGGTATTCTTAATTGATTATTGAATGATATATTCCTCATTAATGTACTTGAAAATATACGAAATGGAGATATATCTTGATATGCTTATGATACATTGATATATTCCATAATGCCTTCATTGAACATCATACATGGAAATATATCTTTGTTGAAAATATCTATATGTGCCTTGATTACATTAGTTAAATATACTTTTTCATTCTTTATTTGAATATCTTGAGAAAAAAATATATTATGCTCTTCGGATGTGTTAAATGAGTATATTTCCTTATGCTTTACTTGAATATATATTAATTGATAATATATCTTTATTTAATGCTTTCATATTATAACAATTGGATATATTTCTTAATCTATTGATTGAATATTTGCATTAAAATATATCTCAATATTTTGATTTTATGGTTAGTGATCATTATTAGACTTCATGCTTATTTCTATTTGATGATTATCACTAACCATTTTCATTTGAGTTTAAGTGCTTAAAGCTCACACTTCTTCACATTTTTTATAAAACAAAAAAGAGGAAAAGGTTTATTAGCACATTAAAATGCTCTTATATTAGTTGAATTTGCCTTGAAAACATTTTTAAACTTCAAGCAAAAATTGAGGGGGAGAATTCTCAAAGTTCATATTGATTTCTTATACCTTTCCCACTTATACTTAAATGCTTTCAACAAGAGCATAAAGATTAATTAAGTTAGGGGGTTATAGAAATTTAAAATGCAATATGATCATGTTTTTGTCATATCAAAAAGGGGGAGATTGTCAGGCTTGAGTTACATCATGTTATAATTTGACAAAAATCACATGTTTTCTTATACTTAATGTCAAATACATTTTTAATCCTCAAAGGTTACATATTTGTTTGGAAAGCTATGCTTCATTAGAAAGCATATCACAAGCTTCCAAACAATGCATATTTAGTTAAGAATATAATAACAAGCATGCTTTGAAATGTTATTTTAATGTAGGAACAAGGCAATGAAGAAATAGGTGGAGAAAAGTGTCAAAAAGCTAAGGAAACCTCAAGACACAAGCCAAGAGTTGATCCAAAGGCTGAAAGAGTGCAAAACTTGAAGATTATAAAGCCATAGTCAACCCTAAAATGTTTATAGTCACCCTATTCCAAAAAGCTCAAGAAAATCATGTCTTGAATAGACATAGTTAACCTTGAACCAAGCACACTCAACCTTGACTAGTCAAAGGCAAGGAAAAGTCAAGATTACCCAGCCACAATCAACTATAGAGGAAGCATAGTCGACTATAGCTTCTTAGACTTGCACGAAACACTCTATGGGGAGATAAATCGACTAGAGGAAGATTATACTCGACTATGGAAGCCCTAATTTGAGAAACTTAAAGAACATAATGGACCTTAAGAGTATTGTAGTCAACCTTTAAGCTTCAACAACTGTCAAATTTGATTCAAACTTGTGTCTAACGGCTCTAAACATTGTCCTAGCTGTAAATAGATGTATTTAGGCCATTTTGAAGTAAAAGAAAACCTGAACCAAAGCTTCAAACCGTAGAGAGACTACACAAAAACTCATTTTCACTCTTTAGCTTCCGTTTAGTCTTCCACCATGCTTATGTTAGGATGAGCCCTGCAACCAATTGGGATTGGTTAAGGCTTGATTCCAATCATGCAACAACATCATTCATGTTGAATGATTAAAGGTTTTCCCACATCAATTATAATAAGTTATAAGTCTAATTAGATGAAGTCCATGAGATTAATATGCCTTGCAAGGGAACTGTAAGGGGTTGCAGTTATGAGATCCTTATGCATCAAAGCGTAATCTCAAAATGTTCTTGGTCAATGTATCATTGAGACTGGACATCAATGATACCTAAAGACTGGTAGATTCTATGTTCCTTACTTTAGAAGTAAGCAACCAATCTCATCGGTTGAAATATAGAGTTACTTGGAAGTAGAATGTAGGTGTTTGCCTAGGAGAGCAAGTTCATTAAACATGACCTGCCATGAGAAGTGCATTTGGTATTTCACTCAAGTGTCTATGCAATACTTCTCATGTGTTAGTTGTGTAAATACTCCCTAGACTTGAGACACCAAGTTGTCTTATGTGTGGAGTGCTATGCTTTGATTTCATACCTACGGGTGCCAAACTAAATATGGCAAAACAGGATACTTTTGGGTATAGCATGAAACATGTGAAGGCAAATGAATGGCCAAGATAGGAATCATCACCCCAAGTGATACAGGGGACATATCCTAACTGTTCTTGGTTGATATTAGCTTATTGAAGTCGTTGGCCAAGGCGACTTGAAGATTATGAAAGGAGTTTCATAAGCCTTTATAAAGCTAATGATCAAACTTTAAGAACAAATATAGAGATCAATAATAGTAGACACTGCACCATGCTCTTATCATCTTCGGGATATATGAGGAGGGAATGAATTACACTGAAAGGTTGTTCACTGAAAGGTTGAGTCAAACCATTGTGACTCTTCTAGCATTTGGATGGCCATGATGGATTGTTAGATCTTAATCTTGGTCTATGAACTATAGGTAGTTAACTTGATTAATTATAAATTTAAAATAGTTTAAATTTATCTATGCCAAGCCCAACTCTATAAAATATTTGCCATGTCATTCATGTGCTTGATAATTTGTTTGCATACTTGGAAAGCCCCGAAAAATCGTTAAAAGTTGATAGTGAACCTAGTGATACAACTAAGCTGAATTAAGCCTCAACTAGTCCAAATAGAGATTTTAAGATGAAATTGAGAATTTTAAAACCCCAGAATGACTTAATATGGTGATCCGAAGTTCGAGGATTGATTTGGAGTCAAATTGGAATTTTCATGACATAGGGGCAAAATGGTCATTTTGCCACCCAAAGGCAAAATTAGAATTTTGCACCACCATGACACTTGTCTAGCCCATGAACTTCATCCATCATCATTTTGGTCCATGAATAATTTTGTGGTGGTGAGAGAATGCTTAATTATTAAGTTTTATGCATGGACCAATGGGATGGTGACAAGTGGCAAGTTTTCATTTGATTATAATTTACATTAAAAATCAGCACATGACTCACCCATTTCACTCCCATATGTTCGGCCTCACCAAGGAAAAGAGGAAAGAAAGAAAGAACAAAACCCTAGTTAGAAAATTCAAGAAAAAATTGACGGATTTCAAGGAATCAAGTGACAAAAGGTAAAATTTCTTGATTTTAGCTTATGATCTACCTTTCCTATGCATTCTTTTTCATTTTCCATGGTTGAGAATCAAGTTTGCATGAAGATACCTTTACTGGCTGGACATGGGTGGAAGGGTTTTGATCTTGGATTTAGCTAGAAAACATGTTATTCTAGTGTTTTTAGTTGGTTGGTGATGTGTAGCATGAAAAGTAAACAAGAAAAATTCATGTTCTTCCATGACCCTTATTGGCCGAATCTTCCTTATAGTATGTTGACGGTGGATTTGATTTTATTTCAAGTGATTTGGTTAGGAATTAATGATTTATGGTGTAAAAATCAAGCATGAAAAACCATAGTATTTATGCACCCACCATGGCCGAATTTTTCAAGAAAAAATGTTGAGAATGATTTTGCTATAATTCATGTTATCTAGCTTATATGTGATGATTTGGAGTTGAATTGGATATTTTGGCCAATTAACCTGTGTATAGTGTGAATTAGGTCAATACCATTTCAACCCCATACACAATTGAACCTACGTAGAACACCGTATTTAGATAATAATCCGAACATTTCACATCCCATTTCATGCATTCATATAGAGCCTAAATTAGTTTTATAACGGTTTAGCACAAATATAGTAAATTGTTTATTGTGCATTATGTCTAGGTGGTGAAACTTTTGATAAGGGTAAGGAGATTATACCCGAAGACCTAGACTAGGAGTACTTCGACTCCCGATATTGTGAGTAACCTTATTATCGTCTTAATTATCTAAAGTAGTTTTTATTCATTTTTATGATTTTATAGAAAAATGAGTTTAAATGGTAAATCCTTATGTTTCATAAGCAAAATGTGATTAAACGAAATGATTTTATGAAATTGTCTTGAAATTGAATGATGATTTTAGAAATTGAGTAATTGGAGACTATTTGTTTGTGTTGTAAATTTATGGTTTGAATTGAATGGCTTATGGTGATATTGGCATGAATGGCTGAATTGGAAATTGTGTTGAAATTATATGAACTGTTTTGCTTTGCCTTGACAGGCTGGTAATATTTTATTAGCCATGTTATGCTGCTGAAATTTTATTGATTTGGTGGGATATCGATTAGCTTAGTGCAGTGGGTGGGTTTCTGTGGACCAGCCTATTAGAGGGGCACGGTAAACCCCGTTATATTTACCTTAGTACGAGAGGCGCAGAAGGTATCTCCTAAGGTAAAGTTTAGAGTTCACTTCACGCCAAACCACCACATGAGAGTGAATTCAGCCAACGCCAAGGAACGACTATGTTTTAAAACGTAAAAATGTGTTTTGTGCGCATATGACCTTTTAACAGCCTTGGCGAACTCGGTTATATGCCTCGGCCAAGGTATCCCTGAGAATGAGTTTTGGCACGAGCCAAATTTTTAAAAAATTCATAAGCCATGTTGATTATTTAAGTGAAATGAATTTATTTTGTTTAATTGAAATAAGTTTGAAACGTTATGAATCATAGTATGGTGAAATATTTTATGTTGTCTCCGTTTACTCAACTTTAGATATTTTAGATGATGTTTGTTTACTCACTGAGTTTATATAAACTCACCACCCTCCTTTCCACCCATTTCAGGCTCAGGATAGTCTGTAGATAGCTGATTTAGTCGAGGGCTACAGTTGGATTTGCATCCATAAAAATCGTAGGTTCGCAGCCTTCGTTACGTTTGGTCATTTAGGGGGCCCACATGTCATTGTAAATTAAATTATACACTCTGGCTCACTGTGTTACTGTATGTACGAATTTATTTTGTTTTTACGCTACAAAAATTATTTACGGATACCTCTATAAATATTATTTTATAAGAAAATAGAATATTTTATTTAATATTTTTATTTTATTCTAATAGCTATCATTTCACTTTAAATGAATGTTTTAGACATCTAAACTTAGTTTTGGTTATGAAATATGTATCTTTCACTCATATACTACAATTTTA
>NC_030851.1:19946307-19948601 GCF_000208745.1 Theobroma cacao | reverse complement strand
TTTCTTGCCCAATTTAATTTCTAAACACATTTAACTAACTAAAACTATCAATTTAACTAAAAATCAAAACCTAAAAATTTCAATTTCTCTCCCCTAGAATTTCGTCCAGCCCTTGATATCACTTTTTGATCTCTCTCCTCAAGCATGCTAAATGGAAATAAAGGCATAGGAAAGGTAGAAATCAAGCTAAAGTCAAAAAATCTTACCGTTAGACGCGTAAACGGACGAAAAACGCGATTTTCCCTTTGAATTTTCTAGTTTTCCTTTGGTTTTTTCCTTTTCTTCCTTTCCTCTCTATTTTCTCTCTTGTTCTCTATCACGACTCGGAACTCCCCATCAGGCCCGTGACAATCGCCGCGAGGCCTCGACAAACATTCTTCACCCCGAATGTCGATCGAAACCTCGTAAGGCTCTCGTATCAGCTTTCTCGCTTCCCCGGTGAGCAATAGTTATCAAATATCAAAATTCGAAGGATTTCAAATCATTTCCAAATCAGAACATAACATATTGTTTTCTGGCTCACATGGGCATTTTCGTCATTTTTGTCGAAAATCTCAAAACTTGCTAAAAATGTAGTAGGTAAGCAGAAAAGATATATTTAATGATTCAAAAATAAATTAAGTATCTAAAACATTCATTTGAAGTGAAAATTTGACCATTTAAATATAATAAAAATATTCAATAAAATAAACTATTTTCTTGTAAAATAATTTTCATAAAACTATCGATACATAATTCTTATAGCGTAAAAGTTAATTATATTCATATATACTAATAAACAAATAACCAAAGTATAAAATTTCTTTTACAGTGACACGTGGGCCCACATCTAACCAAAATGCATTGAAAGCTGGAAACCTACAGCTTTTACCAATTCGAGTCCAAATGAAGGTCCTTGTCAAAGTCAGCTAACTATGGAATTCCCCGAGCCTGAAATGTGAGGAAATGAGGGTGGTGAGATTATAAAATCCCAATGAGTAAACAGATACCATCTAAACTACCTAAAGTCGAGTAAATAGAGACAATTGAAATAAGTCATCAGACTGTAATTTCATTACCTTTCAACTCATTTCAACCAAATAAAATCAATCATTTGGCTTTCCAAATCAAGTAATCAACTTGGCTTATGAATTTCTTAAAACTTTGGCTGGTGCCAAAACTCATACTCGGTGATACCTTGCGCAGGGCATCCAATCGAGTTCGCCAAGGTTGTTAAAAAAATTCATATTTCGCATAAAACCATTTTTTTTCATTGAACATCACAGCCGTTCCTTGGCGTTGGCTGAGTTCCCCTTCACGTGGTGGTTGGGCGTGAAGTGAATCTTAAGCGTTACCCCAAGAGATACCCTACGCGCGCCTCCATTCAAGGTAAGAATATACTGGAGTTTACCATACCCCTCTAATAGGCTGGTCCACGGAACCCCCTCTGCAGTGAATAATTAATATATAATCTACCAATCAATAAAATTCATTCTAGCATGACATGGCAATTTATCGTAACCTAGCCTCTTAAGGCTGAATACACAGTATAAATAATTCTAACACCAAAATCAGTTTAGCCATTCATGCTCATATATTGTCATAAGCCATTCAATTTAAAACCATAAATTTACAACACAAGCAGGCAGTCTCCAATTACTCTATTTTCAAAACCAGTATTCGATTTTCCAGAAAATTTATAAAATGATTTTATAAAATAACAATTTTTCCTAAAACATAGAAATTTACCATTTAAACCCATTTTTCATAAAATCACACAATTGTATAAAACTACTCTAGATAATTAAGACGATAATAAGTTCACTCATAGTTCTAAGAGTCGATGTACTCCTAATCCCAGTCTCCAAGCACAATCTCTATACTTTTACCAGTGTACTTTGCTCACCACCTATCCACAATGTATAATACATAATTCACCACATCAATACTTGACCATTATAAAATCAATTCAGGCTCGATATATATGCATGATATGATATACAACTTATCCGACTACCACTTAAATGCGGTGTTGACCTAATTCGGCCTATTATCTCCAATTTAACTCCAAATCAATTCTTCTCACTTTCTACACTCCAATTATACCTAAATTACCTTAATAACTGTGAATGAGATTCAATTTATCAATCCCGATAGTAAATTACAAAAATACCCCTGGAGAGTAAAAATTCATATTTTTGCTCCGAAAATTCCCATTATTTTTCTAGGCTCATAATTCATCATTTCTTAACCAATTCTCCTAGAATGAAAATCAAATTCATCCTCACTCAACACATGGTAAATTCGGCCATTAA
>NC_030851.1:19941835-19945790 GCF_000208745.1 Theobroma cacao | reverse complement strand
TTTTTATTGTTTAATGAAATAATATTATTTTATTCATATTTTAAATATTTTATTAATTCATTTTTTTTTCTAGCCATCCACTTGTCCTATTTTTTTCACCATGCATTCCCTTTGACTTATCCAAGTCTTAAGTGAAATTTCCAGATTTTTCCAAAGTTTTGGTGGAGCAAATTTTTCAAAATTACACTTTTGCCCCCGAACTTTTCAAAAATTACATTTTTGCCTCAAAAATTGAAAATTTACCATAATGCATAATTTTCACTCCTCATACTCATTTCACACTCCAAATAATTAAATTTGATCCAAATCCTTTCAAAAATTAAATTTTCGATTCAGGGTGGTAAAATTACCATTTTGCCCCTAATCGGTCAATTTTTCGGATTGACTCAAAATCGGATCTCAAACTCTGAATTACCATATTAAACCATTCCGGGACTTTAAAATTCTTAATTTCATCGTGAATTCTCTATTTGATCTAGTTTGAGGCTTAAATCAACTTTGTTGTACCTCTAGGTACAATACCGACTTTTGTAAATTTTTCAGAACTCTCCTAGCATGCAAACATGCTATCCATCACATGTATGTCATGACAAATATTTTTATAGAGTTAGGCTTGTCATCTTCTCCCCCACTTGGATCAACCATATGATCCTTCTTGATTACTGATTTTGACATCCGGCTAAATATTAATATTTTAATATTATTTTATTAATAAAATATTATTTTATTCTAAAAATTTTATCTTGTCTCCTTGGTACCCAAAATACCTTATTATGCCTCACTTGACTTCCGAATCACCTTTTATCGCACAAATTCTCCTCCGATAAAATTATTATTATTTTTTCACTTGCGGAATATTTTATCCTAAACTACTCCTTTCGTCTTTTATCACTTTTAAACATTTTAATTGACCTCAATTTGCATTCGATCAACTTTATTTATCACCATATCAAAGTATGGGGTATTTCATTATCTCCTTATGGCCGGCAAAATCATGAAATGTTCATGATTAAATAGGCTGATTTTAAGCAAGAAATTGGAGCAAAAAGTGAAAGCAGTCCAGCTCACTGTTATGACATGAATTTCAGTTTTAATTAACAAGAAAGTCTTGGAAATTAATTCTGAAAAATTCCAGAAAAATTATTTTTATTAAAATGTTCAATAAGGATTATTTCTGGAAAATATCATGGTCAAATATGCTGATTTCAAGCAAGAAAATTGGTGCAAATATAAATCTGTCCAGCTCACTATTTTGGCATGAATTTCAGTTTTAATTGACAAGAAACTCTTAAAAATTAATACTGAAAAATTCCAGAAAAATTATCTTTATTAAAATGCTCAATGAGGATTATTTCTGGAAATTTTCATGGCCAAAAAAGCTGATTTAGGCTATTAATTATTGAAAGTTTGAAAACAGTTCAGAGAATAGTTATAGCTTGGAAATCAGTTTTGAATGGCAATCTTGCAAAATTAGTTCTGAAAATTTCAGAATATTATCTTCATTTGAAAGGTTCAATTAAAGGATAAAATTTTGAATTTGAGTTAATTTTTGAGTGGCTGGACACTTAACTAAATTAAAGGAATGTCCTTCACATGTGAAACGGCACTCATGATAAAGGTTGTGCATGGTGCCGCCACACATGGATGCCGCACCTCCCATTGCCATGGATGCAACCGCTTTATAGAAAATGGTTGTTTGGTGGAGAAATTGAACATTCAATGATTAGGAAGATTCTTTCCTTAGCTAATCAATGACTTCTAAATGTTAGGGATATATGCCTAAAATCAAGGAGTTTGAATCCTTGATGGAATCAATCAATTTTGAATTGATTGATAGTAAATCTCCAAAAATATTATGTCTTCCTCATTTGATGAGGACTCCCTAAATTAAGGGATTATGATTTAAATTTATCCACATCTAATTAGATTAGATAATTTTAATTAAAATGGAAAGTCAACTTGAGTAGATGACATCCTAATCTAATTAGGATAGATTTTAATTAAGATAAATTTACTAATAAATTAGGACTTCTAATAATGATTAGGACTCTACAATTAGTGAATGGATAATACAAGATTAAAAGGTGGATATGGGCCATCCTAAAATATTTAGGACACATGATTTGAATCATGAAACCTTTTTAAATGGTTTATCATCGATACTCAAATTAGGAAGTGTGTCAAACCCTGTTCTATAAAATAATTACAACGTCATTTACATGCTCAACAGAATGTTTTCATATTTAGGAAGTTCGAGGAATCGTTAAAAAACGATATTGCCCCTAATGGTACCATTAAGTCGATTAAGCCTCGAACTAGTTCAAATAGGAATTTTGAGGTGAAATTAAGAGTTTCACAGCTCAAGGATGACTCAAAATGGTAATAAAGAGTTCGAGGATCAATTTGGAGTCAAACCGAAATTTTCACTATCCAAGGGCAAAATGATCATTTGCTACTTGCGGACAAAATGAGAATTTTGAGAAAAGATGTTTTTTGGCCCCATTTAACTTATTGGAGTATTATTTGAGTGTTGGAGTATAATTTGAGGGTTTGGCAGTGAAAAAGTTTAATTTCGGTGATTTTTGGAGTGTAGGGGCAAAATCGTAATTTTTCCATCTGCGAACAAAATTTGAGACTTTGAGAGAATTTAGATCACATTTGACAAATTGGATAATGGTATGAGTATAAGGGATGAAAAATATGTCTATGGGCAATTTTTCAATTTTTGGGGCAAATATGTAATTTTGCCACCTCGAGGGCAAAACTATAATTTTGCACCCCCAGAGCATTTTTTCAGCACAAGGTCTTCACCCATCATCATTTTTGACCCTTGAATAATGTGTGGTGGAGAGAGAAAGCTTAATAGTTAAGAAATGACACATGGACCAATAATAAGGTGACATGTGTCAAGTTTATATTCATTAATTACTTAACTTTAAAATAAATATAAAAATCAGCCAATTTTCTTTCACATGGCTGGCCAAACAAAGAAAAAGGAAGAACAAAAGGAGGAAAGGAAAAAACAAGAAACCTAGGTGGGAAAATTAAAGGAAAATTTGTGGATTTCAAGGAATCAAGCAATCAAAGGTAAAATTTCTTGATTTTGACTTGTGATCTACCTTTCCCATGCTTTTCTCCTTATTTTCCATGGTTAGATTTCATGTTTTCATGGTGAATTCATGGCTGCCCAAATGGGTATGGAGAGATAATGAAGTTAGATTAATTTGATTTTAAGTTATGTTAGTGTTTTTAGTTAGTTTAGCAAATTTAGACACAAAACAACAAGAAAAGAATTCATTTTCCTCCATTACCATTATTGGCCAAATTTTCTAGGGCAATATTGGCTGCTGATCTTGATGTTTATTTGAGGAATTATGATGAATAATGATGAATTATGAGCCTAGAAAAATAATGGGAATTTTTGAAGCAAAAATACGAATTTTTACCCACTAGGGGTATTTTCGTAATTTGCTACCGAGACTGATAATTTGCACCACACTGAGGAACATTAAGTCAATTTGGGTGCAATTGAGGTATAAAAACTGAAAAAAATTAATTTGGAGTTTAAACGGACGCGTATATCAATTTATTGGATAAAAGATCGAAATAGGCTAACATCGCATTTAGGCAAAATTTAGACATTTTGCACTTCATATCATGCATTAGTAGTATAAATTAGTTTATTTTGGTTTAGTACCAAAGTAGTAAACCTCTTAATTATGCAATTTGTCAAGGTGGCGAATCCTCTGGCAAGGGCAAAGAAATCGCACTTGAGGAGTAATAGTTGGAGTACCCGAATTAAGTTTTCGAAAACTGTGAGTAAACTTATTATCATCTTAATTATCTAGAGTAGTTTTATAAAATTGTGTGATTTTATGAAAAATGGGTTTAAATGGTAAATTGCTATGTTTTAAGAGAAATTGTGATTTTATAAAATGATTTTATAAATTTTCTG
>NC_030851.1:19935216-19939590 GCF_000208745.1 Theobroma cacao | reverse complement strand
AAATTTAAGTGGTGGAGAGAGATTGCTTAATGGCTAAGTATGACACATGGACCAATGGAATGGTGACATGTGTCAAAATCTCATCCATTTATTATTTTCCTTATAAATTAGCACAAAATCAGCCTATTTCTCTTCATATGGCCGGCCAAAGCAAGAACAAAGGAAGAAAAAGGAAGAACAAGAACCCTAGGGTGAAAATTCAAGAGAAAATTGGTGGATTTCAAGTAATCAAGCAATCAAAGGTAAAATTTCTTGATTTTGACTTGTGATCTACCTTTCCCATGCATTATTTTGCATTTTTCATGCTTGAACCACAAGATATCATGAAGGATAGTGTGCTGATCAAACCCTAGGAGAGAGGTTTTGATGCTTGATTTGGTTAGATTTTAATGTATTGTAGTGTTTTTAGTTGATTGGTGATGTGTAGCATGAAAATCAAGCAAGAAAAATTCATGTTCTCCCATCACCCATCATTGGTCGAATTCTCCATGTAGAATATTGATGATGATTTTGATTTTATTTCAAGTGATTTGGTTAGGAATTAGTGATTTATGGTGTGAGAATCAAGTAGGAAAAATTATAGTGTTGATGCACCCACCATGGCCGAATTTTCCAAGAGAAAATGTGAGGATGATTTTGTCATATTTCAAGTTATTTAATTTGTATTTGATGATTTGGAGTATTGGGAGAAACATGAAATTATTTGGAGTTGAATTGGACGTATTGGCCAATTAATCGAGCGATAAATCGAATAAGGCCAATACCTGTTTAATTTAGGTACACAAATGAATTTGTGTAGAGCACCGTGTTTAGACAATAATCCGAGCAATTTGCATCCCATTTCATATATTAGTATAAAGTCTGAATTGGTTTTATAACAATTTAGCACAATGTAGTAAATGGCTTATTGTGCTTTATGTCTAGGTGGTGAGCATTCTGCCAAAAGTAAAGAGATAGTACCCGAGGATCAAGAATCGGAGTACTTGGAATTCGACTCCTGAAATAGTGAGTAACCTTATCATCATCTTAATTATCTAAAGTATGTTTTATTCGATTTTGTGAATTTTATGGAAAATGAATTAAATGATTAATTTTTTGATTTTATAAACAAAATGTGATTTAATGAAATGATTTCATAAAATTGTTTTAAAATTGAATGATGGTTTGAAAATAGAGTAATTGAATATTGTTTTTGTGTGTTGTAAATTCATGATTCTAATTGATTGGCTTATGGCAATATTGGCATGTATGGTTGATTTGATAAATGTGTTGGAAATGTAAAAATTGTTGATTTGTCTTGAAAGGCTGTAAAATAAAATAAAATAATTGCCATGTCATGCTATTGCAAATTTTATTGTATGGTGGGTTTAACTTGCTACAGTGGACGGGTTTTCTGTGGACCAGCCTATTAGAGGGGCACAGAATCCCGTTATAGTTTACCTCGATTGGAGAGGCGAGTAGGGTAACTCCCGAGGTATAACTTTAGAGTTTCACTTCACGCAAACCAACCACATGAGGGTGAACTCAGCCAACGCCAAGGAACGGCTATGTTTTCAAAATAAAAACATGATTTATGCATACATAACTTTTTAACAGCCTTGGCAAACTCGGTTGGGATAGCCCTCGATCAAGCTATCCCTAATAACTGGGTATGAGAATGATTTTGGCGCGAGCCAAAGTTTTAAGATACTCATAAGCCATGTTGATTACTTGATTTATATGAATTGATTTTATTTGGTTGAAACAAGTTGAAAGGTGATGAATTACAGTATGTTAAACTATTTTATTTGTCTCTATTTACTCGGCTTTAGATATTTTAGATGGTATTTGTTTACTCACTGGGATTATATAATCTCACCACCCTCCTTTCCACCCATTTTAGGCTCAGAATAGGCTGTAGATAGCTGATTTCATTGAGGCTACCATTGGATTTGCATCCTCCAAACTATAGGTTCACAGTCTTCCTTACTTTTGGTTATTCGGGGGGCCCACTGGTTATTGTAAATTAAATTAAATACTCTAGCTTACTGTATTACAGTATGTATGAATTTATTTTGCTTTTACGCTGCTACAAAAAAATTATTTACGTATAACTCTAAAAATATTGTTTTATAAGAAAATAGAATATTTTATTGAATTTTTTTTTTATTTTTTTAGTATATCCAAATAATCATAATTTCATTTAAATTAAGGTTTTAGATGTTTAAACTTATTTTTGATTATGAATTATGCATTTTGTACTTGCATACTACATTTTTAGCGGATTTCGAGATTTTTGAGGAAAAATGACCAAAATGCCCTTGTGAGAAAAAATTTATTTTTCTATTGTTTTGATTTGGAAATAGTTTATAATCTCTTAAAACATGATTTTAGTAACTAATACTCACAGGGGAAGCGATAAAAACTTATGTTAAGCCTTGCGAGGTTTCGATTGACATTCCGGGTAATGAATGTCTATCGAGACGTCGCGACGATTGTCACGAGCTCGATGGGAGTTTCGAGTTTTGACAATTAGATTGGTATTAGAGCTTTTGGTTTTAAAGATAAGAGTTTTTTATTTTAAAGTTATTTTAAAAATTTACAGTGTTAGTGTGGCCTCGAGTTAAGTTAGGTTAGGTTGAATAGAATACATGCATCAGCATATAGAGCCTGAGGTTGCCTAAACTCGCTTTGTTTCCTCTTATAGATTATCATGCTTCCTCGACGCGAACACCCACCTCACACTAGATCGGCTAGAAGGGTAATAGGTCGTTGCCAACATCGTTAGCTAGATCCTATAGAGGGGGAATCGACTGCGTCTACTATTCGGGTAGCACCTGCTGCTGAACAGACGGAGACTCCTCCACATCCTCTGCCTATTCAGCTACCTACTAGTATTCTTACCATGCCTCTTGAGGCGGTTCAGGCATTGGCAGTCTTCTTTACTTCTATTGTTGGCTAGGCTCAAGCTGCTCAGGCTCTTCTTATAGCTTCTCCAACTGCTCCTTCTATACCACCACCCCCACCTCCTGTCCCACCACCAGTGCTGGATGTTTCTGATTCTAAGAAGCTTAAAGAGGCTAGGCAACATGGTTGTGTTTCTTTTATGGGTGAATCGGACGCAATCGTAGCTAAAGAGGTGGTGCAAATGGCTTTAAGAGCTGAGAAGCTTGTGAATGAAAATAGGAGTTTGCGAGCTGAGTTAGCAAAAAGGAGAAATCTGAGTGTATCTTCTAGTCAGCCACCAAAAAAAGGCAAAGACTCCTTTGTTTCAGGAAGTACTACTACTATTTTAGTAACATCTTTTCGACCTCCATTTTCACAGACACAATAGAGGCCTCCGAGATTTAACAAATCTACGATGACTATTTTTGGGAAGAGTTTCGAAGGTTCTCATAGATGCAAAAATTGTGGGAGATATCATTTCGCGCCATGCAAAGAGTCTGTACAATGTTTTTATTGTGATCAATTGGGTCACATTAGGAGAGATTGCCCACAGTTAGGACAGGCTACAGTAACTGCTCCATCTCCATCAGCTCGTACGGATATGCAGAGGAGAGATTCCTCTGAATTGCAATCGAGACAGGGATGATTTTAACATACCACCAAGGGTAGATTAAATATGTTGAAATTAGTGTTCTAATAAAGTACATATGATAGAAAGCTAGTTTTGTAAATTGTAGTTTCCATGATCATGAAACTCTTGAACTAATAATAAGATAAGCATAAGATGTTGATTCAGGTGGATTAATTTCATGACGATTTTAAGTTGAAGTGATTGGACTATATAAATTGTAAGACAAAGAAGACTAGTAGTTGTGAATACTAAGGAATAGTGAAACACTAGAAAATAACGAATAATTATATGTGTGGTGAAATACCCCATACTTTGATATGGTGATAAATAAAGTTGATCGAATGCAAATTGAGGTCAATTAAAATGTTTAAAAGTGATAAAAGACGAAAGGAGTAGTTTAGGATCAAATATTCCGAAAGTGAGGCATAATAAGGTATTTCCGATACCAAGGAGACAAGATAAAATTTTTAGAATAAAATAATATTTTATTAATGAAATAATATTAAAATATTAATATTTAGCCGGATATCGAAATCAGTCAAGAAGAAGGATCATATGGTTGATCCAAGTGGGGGAGAAGATGACAAGCTCGACTTTATAAAAAAATATTTGTCATGACATACATGTGATGGATAGCATGTTTGCATGCTAAGAGAGTCCCGAAAAATTTACAAAAGTCGGTATTGTACCTAGACGTACAACAAAGTTGATTTAAGCCTCGAACTAGATCAAATAGAGAATTTACGATGAAATTAAGAATTTTAAAGTCCCAGAATGGTTTAATATGGTGATTCGGAGTTCGAGGATCAATTTGGAGT
>NC_030851.1:19911820-19929063 GCF_000208745.1 Theobroma cacao | reverse complement strand
AAAGGAAGAACAAGAACCCTAGGGTGAAAATTCAAGAGAAAATTGGTGGATTTCAAGTAATCAAGCAATCAAAGGTAAAATTTCTTGATTTTGACTTGTGATCTACCTTTCCCATGCATTATTTTGCATTTTTCATGGTTGAATCACAAGATATCATGAAGGATAGTGTGCTGATCAAACCCTAGGAGAGAGGTTTTGATGCTTGACTTGGTTAGATTTTAATGTATCGTAGTGTTTTTAGTTGATTGTTGATGTGTAGCATGAAAATCAAGCAAGAAAAATTCATGTTCTCCCATCGCCCATCATTGACGGAATTCTCCATGTAGAATATTGATGATGATTTTGATTTTATTTCAAGTGATTTGGTTAGGAATTAGTGATTTATGGTGTTAGAATCAAGTAGGAAAAATTATAGTGTTGATGCACCCACCATGGCTGAATTTTCCAAGAGAAAATGTGAGGATGATTCTGTCATATTTCAAGTTATTTAATTTGTATTTGATAATTTGGAGTATTGAGAGAAACATGAAATTATTTGGAGTTGAATTGGACGTGTTGGCAAATTAATCGAGTGATAGATCGAATAAGGCCAATACCCGTTTAATTTAGGTACACAATCGAATTTGTGTAGAACATCGTGTTTAGACAATAATCTGAACAATTTGCATCCCATTTCATACATTAGTATAAAGCCTGAATTGGTTTTATAACAATTTAGCACAATGTAGTAAATGGCTTATTGTGCATTATGTCTAAGTTGTGAGCATTCTGATAAAAGTAAAGAAATAGTACCCGAGGATCAAGAATCGGAGTACTTGGAATTCGACTCCCGAAATAGTGAGTAACCTTATCATCATCTTAATTATCTAAAGTATGTTTTATTCGATTTTGTGAATTTTATGAAAAATGAATTAAATGATTAATTTTTCGATTTTATAAACAAAATGTGATTTAATGAAACGATTTCATAAAATTGTTTTAAAGTTGAATGATTGTTTGAAAATAGAGTGATTGGAGATTGGTTTTGTGTGTTGTAAATTCATGATTCTAATTGATTGGCTTATGGCAATATTAGCATGTATGGTTGATTTGATAAATGTGTTGGAAATGTATAAATTGTTGATTTGCCTTGAAAGGCTGTAAAATAAAATTAAATAATTGCCATGTCATGCTATTGCAAATTTTATTGTATGGTGGGTTTAACTTGTTGTAGTGGGCGGGTTTTCTGTGGACCAGCCTATTAGAGGGGCACGGAATCCCGTTATATTTTACCTCGATTGGAGAGGCGAGTAAGCTAACTCCCGAGGTATAACTTTAGAGTTTCACTTCACGCAAAACCACCACGTGAGGGTGAACTCAGCCAACGCCAAGGATCGGTTATGTTTTCAAAATAAAAACATGATTTATGCGTACATAACTTTTTAACAGCCTTGGCGAACTTGGTTGGGATAGCCCTCGATTAAGGTATCCTTGATAACTGGGTATGAGAATGATTTTGGCACGAGCCAAAGTTTTAAGATACTCATAAGCCGTGTTGATTACTTGATTTTTATGAATTGATTTTATTTGGTTGAAACAAGTTAAAAGGTGATGAATTACAGTATGTTAAACTATTTTATCTGTCTCCATTTGCTCGGCTTTAGATTTTTTAGATGGTATTTGTTTACTCACTGGGATTATATAATCTCACCACCCTCCTTTCCACCCATTTCAGGCTCAAAATAGGCTGAAGATAGTTGATTTCATCGAGGCTACCATTGGATTTGCATCCTCCAAACTGTAGGTTCACAGTCTTTCTTACTTTTGGTTATTCGGGAGCCCACTAGTTATTGTAAATTAAATTAAATACTCTAGCTTATTGTATTACAATATGTATGAATTTATTTTGCTTTTACGCTGCTACAAAAAAATTATTTACATATAACTCTAAAAATATTGTTTTATAAGAAAATAGAATATTTTATTGAATATTTCTTTTATTTTTTTTATTATATCCAAATAATCATAATTTCATTTTAAATGAAGGTTTTAGATGTTTAAACTTATTTTTGGTTATGAATTATGCATTTTGTACTCGCATACTACATTTTTAGGGGATTTTGAGATTTTTGTGGAAAAATGATCAAAATGCCCCTGTGAGAAAAAAATTATTTTTCTATTGTTTTGATTTGAAAATAGTTTATAATCTCTCAAAACATGATTTTAGTAACCAACACTCACAGGGGAAGCAAGAAAAAGTTATGTTAAGCCTTGCGAGGTTTCGATTGACATTCCGAATAATGAATGTCTATCGAGACGTCTCGACAGTTGTCACGGGCTCAATGGGACTTCCGGGTTGTGACATTCTGGCTTTGTAAAATTCTTTTCTCATTTAACTCCCCTCAAAGGTAACTCAAGGTTTTTACATTCATTTATAATTAGAAATAGGATTAGATTAGCAAAGAAATTTTGTAAATCAGAAGATAGAGATCAAAGGTGCGATGAAGGGCTAAAGGTGGATGCAAGCTAAGGCATGAAGTGCTTAATGTATGCTATCCCATAAGATTTGATCAACTAGGTTCCTTTTATGGCTCAAGGAAACTATAGTAGAAAAGTCTATAACCATCTTAGTAGAACAACATGTGATAGATTTAATTTTATGCGATATATTAAATGCTATGCATGCTAATCAAATGAGACCTTAATAAAATGAAAAGGATAAAAGCCCTCGATAAATATTAAGTCACATACCATGTATGATTAAGTTGCCTTCCACCATATAACAAGATAACCTGACTACTCTTTTAATTGGAGGCTTGTTGAGCACACTCAAGGCCACACTTTTACACAAGTATGTTTGTGCTATTGGTGGGTTTTACTCAACTAGTTTCATAAAATCTGGATGCTTAGAAACTTGATTAGTATGGAAACTAGAGGCAAAGGCTAGGCGAAACATATATGATATGTTTAGGCAATGTGTTGTCAGCTAGCTAATCTAGGAGTTGTATAGAGATACAATTGGTAAGCTCAGTTACCTACCTAATCCACCTATCATAGTTTGTTGAGCACACTCAAGGCCAGGACTAAATGGATGGGATCCTAGCCCACTAAGAGAATCCTAGTAGAGATATCTCGAGGTGACATGGAGGGTTATCATTTTGTAAAAAATAATGAGATAACTATTTAAAATTTTAAAACCTTGTTTTAAATAGTTTATGCATGATGTCTACTTATTGCTTTATTTTATCTATTTAGGCATAATTTATATATATGGCTAATAATCTATCACTGCAAAGCATCTTGGATGCAAATAAACTCACTGGCCCAAACTTGCTCGATTGGTTTCGGAACCTCAAGATCGTCTTGAAATAGGAGAAGAAATCCTATGTCCTTGACACTCCTATTCTATCAGTCCCTGTTGCTGATGCTAGTGTTGAAGATAAGGAAGCATATCAATGTCATAAGGATGACGATGATCAAGCAACATGCGTGATGCTAGCTAGTATGACTCTTGAGCTCCAAAAGTAGCATGAGCACATGGATGTCCAATCCATGATTCTTCACCTTAGAGAATTGTTCGATAAAGAAGGGCGCTTTGAGAGATATGAGATCTCTAAAGAACTATTCCGATGCAAGATGGTAGAAGGTAGTTCAGTTAAACCCCATGTGCTGAAGATGATTGGACTCATCGAGAGACTTGGACAATTGGGATTAGCAATGGATCATGAGCTAAGTATAGACTTAGTTCTATAATCTCTTCCTGATAGCTTTTGTCAGTTCGTGTTGAACTTCCATATGAATCAATTAAAAGCCACTCTTCCCAAAATTTTGAATATGCTAGACACGACAGAGAGGTCCATCAGGAAAGATAAGGGATCATTACTTTTTGTTTTTTCTTCCAAGGCTTATACGAAGCAATAGAAGAAGAAAGCCTAAAAAGGGAAGAAGGTAAAATCCCAAAATGAGAAGGCACTGAAACCTAAGGTAGGTGTCAAAAAGGACAAAGAGAAGGATATTTGTCATCATTGTGGAAAACTTGGGCATTGGAGGAGGAACTGCAAGGAGTACCCAGCTAATGTGAGCAAAAAAAAGAAGCTTATTGAAGTTTCTGATTCAGGTACCATTTTTTAAATAATTCTACTTTATATATTAAAGGTATATGATACCTCAAAGTTGGTTCTCATATGTTTGACATATTGCTAGGACCAAAGATAAAGATGAGTAGGATCTTGGCTAAGAAGGTGACCACATGGATGCACTACCTAAAGCATTAAATGCTACATTGGATGGTTACACTCCTATTTATCTCGACATGTTGGATAATGTATTTGGATGTTTTTGAAACATTAATTATGTGATTGCCATGGGAATGGCTAGTGAAACATTTGTCTTTAGCATTTGGATGTGGAAGCTTATATGTTTCAAGTTTGAATAATTATTTGGAATAATTATGTCATATTTAATTATCCGTGCTTCATGTTTATCCTTGCAATGATATTTGATCAATTATGAATTATGTTCAATTGATCAAAAGGTATTGATCAAAAGGTTGAATATGATTCATATAGAATGAAACTTTCTTAAAAGCAAAACATAGACATGAATGTTCAAGAAAGAAAGCAACTTCATATTGCAATATGATTTGGTCCATATCTCTCCAACATAAAAGCCCATTATGATATTCCAAACCAATATGATTCCAAGCATACATTGAGATGTATATACATCATGGAATATTCAAAAGAGTTTTGAATATTATTCTCACAAAGGATCTTTGATTTAGTGGGAGCCCAATGACAATAAAAAGTTTAAAAGGGCCAAATGCCATAACATAGAGTGACACATGCATATGATGCATACAACATAGTCTAGTTGAATGGTCCCGAGGAGCAAAAAGGATTATACGTGTATATAAATAAAGTCATATACATCTTATTATAAAGGGCTTAAGGAGGAAGATCTTTAGATCGTTAGTTCATAGAACTAATAAAGGGTTTTGAATGTTGTTAATGTAACAATGGAGCCATAATAGTAAAACCTGGGTCTCATTGATCTAGATATAGTAATATGACATGATGTGATGTATAGACATTTTGAAGATAGATAAAAACAATTAACCACATTGAAGAGCACAAGCGAATCTACATGGAGACACGATTGCTAGATGGATTTGAATCCACATACGATGAGGTAGTAATTGGCTTTGTGCTAGTAGGAGATGTTGGGATGAGCCTTGTAGCCAATTGGGATTGGTCAAGGCTTGATTCCAATCATGCAACAACATCATTCATGTTGAATGATTAAAGGTTTTCCTTCATCAAGAAGACACCAATTATAACAAGTTATAAGTTTAATTGGATGAAGTCTATGAGATTAATATGCATTGCAAGGGAACTGTAATAAGTTGTAGTTATGAGATCCTTATGCATAAAATCGTAATCTCAAAATGTTATTGGTCAATGTATCATTGAGATTGGACATCAATGACACCTAGAGGTTGGTACATTATATGTTCCTTAGTTGAGAAGTAAGTAACTGATCTCATAGGTTGAAGTATAGAGTGATGGGTTTGGCTATGGACGGCATGCTCAAAATACACAACAGAAAGAAAATTAAAACTTTATAACTAAACAACAAAAACATGCCTCCACGCATGGATCACCTTGGTGATATTTAACACATAAAAGTACAAAATAAATTATTATTCAGAAAGTTACCTTGCCAAGTAATTTCGCAATCACAATGGCACTTCTAGAAGCAATCCTGCGAACACCATAAGCAGCAAAAGCCCTAGCCAATCAAGTGTTTGGCCTCCAATGGTAGTACACATGATTGCACTTGAACCTTCAACAAAGGAAGGAGTTTTTCACTATACTTTGTGCTAGAAAAGAGGAAAATAATCGTCTTTTTCTACTTTTCACAATTTTAGCCGAACCTCTCTCAAAAATTGCTTCATAAGCAATTTTCTCTTTCACACAAAGGGAGTGGTGGCAAAAACAGAAAACGTTTTTCTTTTTCTAACAAAAACTACGTTTTCTTCAATTGTGAAAAAATCTCATATGGAAAATAGTTAAAAGGTGACTCATATAGTTAGGTTAAAATAACTTCAATTTTGCAATGAAGCCCTCAATATTATAAGACATTATAATATTGGGCCCATTACTTAATTACACTTTTTTAATTAAGACCTTGGAAATTAAAATCAAAATTAATTTCCGTTATATTTTGCAATCAAGGCCTTATAATTATAACTATTTATAATTATGCCTAAAACTTAATTAAACTAGTTTAATTAAGTTTATAGAAGTTAATTACCTAGCATGTGATTTAAGTCTAACTTAAATCATCACTCTCCCAATTTAATTCAAATGCAATCATTGTGTGTGACCTATTAGGTTCCCAACATGTTGGCAATGGAATTGATTAATGACTTAATTGATTAATATAAATTTCAATCAATTTATTTATAATCAATTCCATAGACCAATATTGGCATTTAGCAATGCATCATGGCCACCCAATTGTTAAGAGAGTCAAAGGGTTTTTTGACAACCTTTCAACGTACAGTCTATCAGTGTAATTCATTCCCTCATCATATATCCAAGAGATGATAAGAGTTTGATACAGTGTCTACTCTTATAGCATTAGCTTTACAGAGAGGTATGAAACCTTTTTTCATAATCTCTATGTTGCCTGAGCCAAGGACTTCAATAAGCTAATGTTAACCAAGAACTGATAGGATATGTCCTCTAAAACACTTGAGGTGATGATTCTTATCTTGACCACTCATTTGCCTTCACATGTTTCATACTATACCTAAAAGCATTTTACTTTGGCATCCTTGGTGAGGCACCCGTAAGGATGAAATCAAAGCATAGCACTCCACATATAAGATAACCTGGTGTCTCAAGTCTAGGGAGTATTTACACGACTGACACATGAGAAGTGTTGCATAGACACTGGAGTGCATTACCAAATGCACTTCTCATGGTGGGTCATGTTCAGTGAACTTGCTCTCTTAGGCAAACACCTATATTCTAATTCCAAGTATCTCTATACTTCAATCTGTGAGATCAATTGCTTACTTCCAAAGTAAGGAACATAGAATATACTAGTCTCTAAGCATCATTGATGTCCAGTCTCAATGATACATTGACCAGGAATATTTTGAGATTATACTTTGATGCATAAGGATCTCATAACTGAAAAGCATTGCAATTCCTTTACAAGGCATATTAATCTCATGGAATTCATCTAATTAGACTTATAACTCATTATAATTACTATCTTATTGATGAAGGAAAACCTTTAATCATTTAATATGAATGATACTATTGCATGATTGGAATCAAGCCTTAACCAATCCCAATTGGCTACAGGGTTCATCCCAATATAAAGTTACTTGAAACTAGAATGTAGGTGCTTGCCTAGGAGAGCAAGTTCACTGAACATGACCTGCCATGAGAAGTACATTTGGTATTTCACTCAAGTGTCCATGCAATACTTCTCATGTGTCATTTGTGTAAATACTCCCTAAACTTGAGACATCAGGTTGTCTTATGTGTGGAGTGCTATGCTTTGATTTCATCTCTACGGGTGCTTAACCAGGGATGGCAAAATAGGATGCTTTTGGATATAGCATGAAGCATGTGAAGGCAAATGAGTGGTCAAGATAGTAATCATCACCCTAAGTTTAGGGACATATCCTAACTATTCTTGGTTGATATTAGCTTATTGAAGTCCTTGGCCAAGGCGACTTGAAGATTATGAAAGGAGTTTCATAAGTCTTTATAAAGCTGATGATCAAACTTTAAGAACAAACATGGAGATCAATAAGAGTAGACACTACACCATGCTCTTATCATCTCTGGGATATATGATGAGGGAATGAATTACACTAAAAAGTTGAGTCAAACCATCTTGACTCTTCTAGCATTTGGGTGGCCATGATGATTGCTAGATCCCTATCTTGGTCTATGAACTCTAGGTAGTTAACTTGATTAATGATAAATTTAAAGTAGTTTAAATTTATCTAATTTTAAGTTTAACTTAAGAATTATATGTTGAGTTCATTGTCAACGTGTTATAAGCCTAATGGGTCATGCACATAAAATGAATTTCAAAAATAAAATGGGAAAGATGATTAAGTTGGACTTAATCAAATTAGAAGTTATGAACTTCTCAAGCACTTGATTAAAATTGTTTAATTAAGTTGTGCCTAATTAATTAAATTGTTTAGTTAAATCATTAGGCCTAATTAATTAAATTATTTAATTAAGTCATTGGGCCTAATTGATTAAATTTGTTTAATTAAATTATTGAGCTTAATTAATTAAATTGTTTAATTAAGTTATTGGGCCTAATTGATTAAATTAAACAATTAAATTAATTGGTCTTCTTAAGGACTTAATTAAATTATTTATTCAAATTATTGGATTAATTGGCAATTACAAAATAGATTTATTATTAGGGTTTAAAATTAATCCAAGGTATAAATGCCTTGTTATAGCCTCTAAACGAAATGAGAGAAAACGGCTGGAAAAAAAAAAAGAACGGCACATTAAAAATTCCTTTTATCTTGCAGTTCCTTATGTGAAGAAAAATAGATTTCCATTCACTTGATTTCTTTTGTGTGTGCAGCCCCACAATTTGTGTGGATTATGAGTTTATGAAACTCATCTTTGCTAGCACATTGTCAAGGCATAGCACTCCCAATCCTTAAAGAAGGATTTTCTAATTCATTAGTGTTGATCACCATTAGAGGCTGCACAAGGTTTCTTTGGACAGGTTTGGTTTGCAACAACTGGGCTGAGGTGGTTGAGTTTTTTGAAGGCTGATTTGGTGGTTTAACAAAGGATTCATCAACCTTTGTTATTTAGGTAAACTTGATATGATCATATATATTTTATTTTTAATTTAATTCTGTACTCAATTTGGCATGAAAGAGATCTAGGAAGGTAAGGCGTAATTTAATTTTTTTAAAATTTATTTTTGCTACATTGTATTTATATTTGATGCATGATCAACCCTCACCCTACAGCTTACAAAGTTGCATCCTTGCTTCATTCAAGCTAAAATTTCTTCTCTCACTACAAACAAGCTTAAAGTCTTAACATCCAGCCTTTATAGAGGCATTTTCTTGCTGAAATTTGTGCTCCATTGTAAAGGTTTTATCCACTTTTCAAGGGTTTGTGGTTGAGTATATAAAAACCATTATTGGTGGGTTACCGCTATATCCCATTAAAAAGTAAGAATCTCTTTGTGGATTGTGTAAAGGCTATCCATTGATCCTTTTAAACAGCAAGAATCCCTTGTGGATCGTGCAGAGGTTTTCGTTTCCTATTAAAAAGAAAGAATCCCTTGTGGATTGTGTAAGAGTTATCGCTTCTCATTAAAAAGAAAAAACCCCGTTATGGATTGTGTAAAGGTTATCGCTTCCCATTAAAAAGCAAGAATCCTTGATAGTGGATTGAAATTCCTTGGTTACTAAGGGAATGGATGTAGACATCAAAAAAGTTGAACTACTACAAATTTTTTGTCTCTTTTTTAATTTTTTTCATTATTAATCATTGCCTATATTTGCCTTAGGAAAATAGTTTTATATTGATTTATTGCTTTATACTTAGGAAAATATTTTTCCTTTTACTTTTCATAGCTAGCACTTAAATTTAGGAAAAGTATTTTACTTTGATAGATTATTTTTATGCTTAGTGATTTATTATTACAAACTTGCTTTCGATACTAGAAAGTATTTTGGGTAAAAAAGTTTTAATCTTTATACTTTTTCAAGAAATTTTTTAATATATCAATTCTTCCCCTCTTAATATATTGTTCATTGATACTTCTACACTAAAAAAAACATTTTCAATAAAAAAATGCAAACAACTTTAGAAAACAAGCTAAATTAAATAATCTCAAGTAAAATTCTTAAATTTGAAAGCATAAAGAGGTTTTTGAAAAAAAAGCACTCATTTTCATTTTGTGTGTCTAGAGAACATTTAATCTTCAAGTTGTTCCTCTTTGTTCTAGCACAATTGATTTTTCATCTCTTTTTGCCTTTTGGAGCTAACAAGGATCTTTACCTGAAGGCAGTTAGACCTATAAAATTGAGACCAAGTGTTTTACCCCTTCTACTGTGGTCATTAGAATTTAAACACATGACCTTGTTATTGTATCACTAGGAGTCTCTCACTCCAAGATTTTCATAATCATGGTTCAAGTCCTAGACGGCACTCTTGCCTAGACTAGGACAAATTAAACATGGGTTCCGATTACAAGGAATATCAACTCATGACAATCTCAACTACAGGAGGATAATCTCCACATGTTTGCCAGCAGGTGTTGATAACTCTGCTATATAAAGTTATTTTTAATACATTTTGGGGACTTTAGTGGCTAGACCCTTGAGTTTAAGATCAGATATTAACCTTTTAAGCTGTTTTTTAGTGTAAGATTACGTATTAAATAGTTAAATTAGTTGGTGTTAATTTAATTTCACTTTATTGTCTTAATTTACTTTAGGAAAAGTTATTACCAATTTTTCTCATGGTTTTGTGCAGAATATGATGAGCAAGGTGAAAGAAAGTTATGATAGCATAAGTGTGGTTAAGGTGTCACTCATACATGTTGCAATATTTTGAAGATAAAATGAGCTGTAAAATCCAATTGATGTGATTTTTTATTCATTGGAAAGCTGAGAGAAGGGGATACAACTTTTATGTTTACTACTTTATCCAGTTTAGATCAGATAGAGGTGAAAATCATATTTGAAGTTGATAAAAAGATGCAGTTCTACACTTAAGGCAGCATGGATTGAGGCAGTGACCTTGAGTAACTCATGGCCATGGCATTGAAAGTGAGCCGCCGCAATGTCAAAGAACTATGGTCGTGGCGCTGAGCATCTTGGGAGCATCATATAAAAACTCGAGAGCGTAGCACCATGGTGCTACCAAGGAAGGCCATAGTGCCGCATCGCTAGAAAATCATGGCTGCGGCACCATCTCGATTTCTATAATTAAAACTTTGGCGAAAAATTGGAAAGTAGGGCACCCTTACACATATTTAAGATCCTTTTTTAGAGCATTTGGAGGAAGAGATGGCAGCAGCTTTTCTGAGAATTGGATCTACAAAGCAAGCAAGAATTCAAAAGCAATTGAGAGAGTTTCTCTACTTTTGTGTTATTCTTATTTTCTTGTTTTGAATTCATGACTAACTTTCTTTGGATATTATTTTTATTAGATGTTATGAGCTAAACTATTTTTCTAAGATTGTGGTGGATTTCAACATGTAATCTGAATATCTGTTTCTCTTTTATTTACTATTAATGGGTATAGTTTTGCTTGTTCAAATCTGTTCTTAATGCTTTTGATTGCTTGGCCAACAATTAATTGATTTATGAATCTAATTGAGACTCGATAGAGAGATTTTAGATTAGACTAAGGTTTGAATAGTGTATGTTCACGTCACTTAGGTGATTTGATTTACAATTCGGGTAGACATACACTAATTAGCATACATAGTCAAATTAGAACACTAGCTTAATGAACCTTATGTAATTGATTCCTATAAACATATAGTTTATAGTGACCCAATTAAGTTAGATATTTATGCAAGCATCTTGATGGAGACTTGTACATAGCTTTGGACTCTAAGTTAGTAGAACCACCAATGAATGTAAATAATAAGAGAAATTGGTGTCAGACAAAGTGTTAAATGAACCCATAATCCTAGGTGTTAGTCTATTGCCTTTTCCAAGTAATTTTAATTTCTGTTAGTTAACTTAATGCTTGTTTTAATTTTGTCTTAATTAATTTTCTGAAAATTTTAGTTAGTTCAATAAGATTAATTTGTCATAAATTTTAGTACTTAGCAAAGATTTAGGAACAAATCTCCATGTGAACGATTCTCTACTTCATTATTATATTACTTGTTCGATATGTATACTTGCGTGTACAAAATCGACAACAAGTGTTTCTACCTTGATGGTCTTGGGGCTAACCAAGCCTTTCAACTTTGTTTAATTTTTTAAACACTTACATTCCCTTCGAGAAAGTGTGTACTCCAATCCTCAAAATCAATAATATAATTCTAGTACCTTTCGTATCTAAGGTATTACCAATGTATTATGTATATCTCATGTACAAAAATCTATTACTTATTAGCATTAGTCCACATTTTCAATGCCATAACCAACTATCGATGATTCTTTATTTCACCATTTAAGGTTGTACTCAACCCGAAGATCATCATCAACAACTTTTGAACAACATAGTGTTGTTACCTATAATTTTATATGCTTAAGCATTTCTAGTAGTCTTACCCCTTTTACTGGGGACATTAGAATTTAAACACATGACCTTGTCTTTGTCTCACTAGAAGTCTCTCACTCCAAGATTTTCCTTAATCATGATTCAAGTCCTAGGCATCATTCTTGTCTAGACTAGGACACATTAGGAATGGGTTCTTGATTACAAGGAATATCAACTCATCATAATATCAACTATAAGAGGATAATCTCCACATGTTTGCTAGTAGGCGTTTCTCCCTTTAATGGTCTTGCGGGTTCAACCACACTTGCCATGCCCTCTAACTGTGGGCATATATGGCCTAGTGGTAATGTCCATGGGAGCATCTAGCTCTATCGCATCTGTCACGACCTCTCTTTATAGGCATACATGGCCTTACCATAATCTTGGCCAGAGCATCTGGCTCTACTATGTCTTCCATGACCCCCAGTAGTGGGGTCAATGGTTTAACTGTAACCACTACGAGAGTCTCATACTCTACTGCATCTCAAGAAACCGCTCGAGCTTCGAACAACATACTCATCAAAACAAGAGCATACACACATGGTAAACTCATATCAAGTGTCTCAGGACAATACTAGACACATACATGGGTGACATTTATAAATTAGAACTAAGTTTGGAAAACAAACAAAGAATTTTATATGGGTTTCCCATTTCTTATTTGTGCTCGGGTACATAAAGCAAAATCAAGATTCTCGCACACAACTCTAACATTCCGCGGCATGACTAAAGAAATCTTAAGACTTATACAACCTACAGCTTTGATACCAACATTGTCACATCCCACTTTCTAGAGAGATCGTGACTGGCACATGAACTTACATTGGTATAGACCACTAGGCCCAAGCAAGCCTATTCAATAATGCATGGGCTAGTCATCCATCACATTCAAAACATTTCCATTCATAATTAAGGATACGCACATAAACCATCAAGTCCACCACATTATTAAACTTCTCAATGTAAGTGTGGTTTCTATCATATTTCATACAAATATTCTCAATGTCATAGCAACAGTGGTCTGACATGCATCCCGTGCCTATATTACAATAGTTCATCCACCATAGTCTTATCATTCACATGCACCCATATTTGAGGCTTAACATAATGTGTGGAAGCATAAACAAATATGAGTATATCAAGATTATTACATAACCAAGTTCATTATCAACGTGGTAATTCAAGGACTATACTCGACACATTACAGAATTTACGACACTAGAAGGCTGCAAAGAAAGCTCTATCATGCCTACCATGAATAAGTTAGGCTAGTATTCCACAAATTGCTTAGCTAAGCAAACTACTGACTGGTAAAACAAAATAAGAGAAAATAATGGGTGAGTCATAAAAACTTCGTGAGTGGATACGAGGAAAGGGAGAATGTAAAGACCAAACCCATGATTGCTACCAACGTTTAAGTCTCGCGAGCAAGCTCACCAAGTCCTAAGCCAGTCGTGATTTAAAGTTTTCTTATCTATAACCAATTATCCAATCGTTAGATTTTTAAATTTTGAACTAACACATACAAATAAAATATTAAATTCACGGTCCACCAAATTATCACCATAATATTTGAATGTATATTTCATTTTATACCTTATTTAGTAACGAGACGTGGGCCCTACTAATTTCCCATTTCTTTTAAAATTTTGTTACTATCTCCCATTTCGATAAAACCTAGCTCTTCAAAATAGTCTTTCAATATTACGTTGTCATAAATATTAAATTATTATTTTATTATTTTATTATAAAATATTTTTTCACCTTTTACCACCCCTAAACACTTCAATGAACCTTAAATGACCTTTATCTTATCGTTAAGGTCATATTAGCTACCATACTAAGGTACATGACGTTACAGACAAGCTAAGGAGGAGAGTTTTTGCAATAAATCATACTTTGCATAAACACATGATAATCATGTAAATGCTTTTAATGGCAATAATCTCATTTCAACATTTCCATCAATGTATTTGAACCTCTATTGTTCATAAAAAGGAAATAACATATAAAGCTCAACTTACAAAACATTTGTAGGGAGAAATCAGAAAGGAGTTCTTAGACTCACATGTTCAACATCATTCATTCATAACATGAATTTATCAACCAAACATAATTCACATCATCATTTCCAAATAAGCACAATAATCATCAAATCACTAATCATAGGTGTCACAACATGCATTATACGATTAAGATATCAAATCTTAGTGTTAACAAGATAAGGGGGAATGGGCACCTTCACCTAATTCATCCATGTGGATTCTTACCCCCACATTGGGCTTATGGAAGGGAAAAGTGATATGTTCACCCAACTTGATTTTGTGATATTCTTACCCCCACACCAAGATTCATAAGAGGAAAAGATGGTTGTTCCTTAATCTTAACCCTATGGTATCTTACTCCTAAATTGAGATTTTATAAAGGGAAAAGATGGTGCGTTCACCAATTTCAACCTTATGGTATTCCTACCCCCACACCAAGCTTTTATAAGGGGAGTAGATGGTATGTTCACCAATCTTGACCCTATAGTATTCTTACCCCACATCGGGCTTAGATCAACATATCACACAATTAACATCTACACGAGATCCTCCCAAGATCAAGCATCAAATAGTAAATCATGGTATTCACATGAATCTTGAAATAGTGGAGACTTACTCATCCACGTTCACACTTCTCATATCTTGTGAGTATTATGTCATCCACGTTCATATTCAATTGGGTGGATTTCTATTATCCCACCTAGGCCTCTATTTAGTCATGCACCAATCATGCGACATACATCCAAGCAAGGAGTACTTGATAGAAAACATTTGAAATGACTTGTTCCCCCTTGTTGAAAACTAATATGTAATAGAGATATTTACTTACATAATAGATTTGAAAACCTTAGCAAAATCATTTGTACATAACCAATAAGACTTATCAATTTCATCACAACATTCAAATTATGCAAATAAAACCAGTTGATAAATCATGCTCGTATAACATACTTAAAAGGATGTATCCACTCACCTTTAAAAAATTTGATTTTTACCCACACGTGAAACTTTAACCAGCAAACTTCTCGAAGTTTCAATCGTTCTTAAACATCTAACAACCATTGCAATCAATACTTAGTCTAAGAATCACATAATAATCGCTCTAGGCTATTTCGAAACTATTCGAGTTCACCCAAAACTCTTCAAATACCCATGTATTTAAATCTATAAATTCATCATCCTTACATTAGGTCAGCTTGAATGCTAAGAAAAATCACAAAACCCTTAAGCTAGTATTCAACCAAAAAAATTGGGTATAAAAACAATATTTTTGGTATTGGAAAACTCAAGATTTAAAGATTCAAGAGTTGAAAAATATCACCTTGTTCATAAAAGGCAAAACTAAGCTTCCAATCTTCAAAAATAATGATTTAGGTGAAAAATGGGTTTGAGAGGGTTTAGATTAGATGAAAAATAGAGGAAAGTCGGCCTAAGATGTTAAACCCTCGAAGGATGTAAAATATTTATAGTTTCGGATGTGAAAATTGTCAATTAAAATTCAACTCACATAAGTATATGTATCGCAAAGATAGTATAATGGCAAATAGAGTATTGATCCCACAGATAATTGTTCTAAATGTCTTACTAAGTATTAATTTTAACACAATTTAATTTTATCCAAATAATCAAAAAACAAATAATTAATTTAACTAAAAATTAACAAAGCTAATTATCAAAAATAAAAATAAAAAAAATACAATTTTAATAGAAATCAATAGAAATAAGCTTAAGATTACAATATCCCTCATACTTCATCTAAATCTTACTCTCTTATTTAACTTATTTCAATGGACTGAATTGCTAACCTAGAGTCCTCAATTATTTATAAAGGTCTATTGGCACATCTTATAAAAATATCTATTTTAACCAAAATACTCTATCCCTATGTGAATTGAAATTAAAACAAATTCATTATGTTCAAGCTTTAATTCTAGCTACATATGGCATATAGGTATATCCCTATCCTATAAACAAATCAATTAATATAATCATATGCTATTCCAATTTTAGACTACACTAAACTCCCGCTCCTGAGTTATGTTTAAGTTCCTAGATCAATTTAATTTGTAGCTAAGCAATTAAAAGCATTAAGAATGAATTGAAATAAATAATTCAATTCCATTGAAAATAAGTAAGAAAGAGATAAAAAATTCAGATTACATATGAGTTCTGTAATACCCCGCACCCTCGTTGGACACAAATAAGACCTTATTGACCAAACGAATGATTGTTTGATGTGAATTGGCGTGCTAAAGAACGACAAAGATCAAATGAACGTTCAAGAATAAAATGCTTCGCGCGTGCAGAAACAATAATTAAATAATAATATTTTTGTTGGAGAGGAATTAGTAAGCTAAAGGATGATTTGGAATAAAATCGAGATATAATGATGTGTTTCGGGACCAAAAAAGGCAAGTGAAAAATTTTGAAATAAAATAATATTCTATTTAATAAAATAATATTAAAATATTAATATTTTATATGTTGTCGGAATTAGTCATGAAAAATGAAATATGACTAATTTAAGTGGGGAAGAAGAAGTAAAGAAGAATTTTGAAGGAAAATGACGATAATTGTGTTAGCGTGATTTTATTAAATCGAGCTAACGCGGGTAAGTAAATATTTAAATATTATGATGACATCGCATTGAAATACGATCTTGATATTTTGATTATACACGTATAAAAAAAGGAAGATAGAAGGAAATTAGAATTTTTACACGTGTCGGAAAAAATTATTTTAAAATATGAAAATTTGAGGGAGGTGTGTTAAATAAAATGAAGTTAAGGCATAATATGTAAATTTTATTGTTTTGAAGAAATAAAAATAAAATGAAAATAAAATGGATGATAAAATAATGAAGAAAAGATGTTGAAAAGTCAAACAATATTTTTATATGTACATGAGTGGC